>NC_037686.1:18643345-18901123 GCF_003255815.1 Theropithecus gelada | reverse complement strand
GGGAGGGAGGGAGGGAGGGAAAAAGAGAGAAAGAGAAAGAAAGAAAGAGAGAGAGAAAGAAAGAAAGAAAAAGAAAGAGAGAGAGAGAGAAAGAAAGAGAAAGAAAGAAAGAAAGAAAGAAAGAAAGAAAGAAAGAAAGAAAGAAAGAAAGAAAGAAAGAAAGAGAGAGAGAGAAAAAGAAGAAAGAAAGAGAAAGCAAGGGAGAAAGAATGACTGCACGCTAAGGATAGTAAATAACTTGTTCAAAGACACACAGCTACTAAGCCACAGAAGTAGGATTCGAACCCAGGCAGTCTTTCTGTAGCTCTCTACTCTTAGTCACTGCCTGTGTTGCCTCTTACCTGTGGCGCTTTGGGGTTCCACTAGTTTCGGCTTTCATTATCTGCTTTTTCCAAGCCTTTGACTTTTTCATATCCAACAGAGATTGCAGTGCATTGGAACTCTTCAGTAGTTCCCGACTTAATCTATAATAATCATTTTGACCACCTCTGAAGGAAGATTTAAACACTCAAGTGCAAATGCCATGAAGATAAATCAGCTAAACTTACAACATATTTTTGAAAGGGACTTTGAATGGCCAATTAAATTCTTTATTTAGTGAGCGGGGCGGTGACAGAAACCTCTTATACAATATACCTTCCATTTCTCAGCTCAGATTTCCTTGTTAGCCTTTAATTTACCAAATGTGGTCATTTCTCTCTGCCTTTCATTGAGACTTAAGCTCTCATTTCAATTTCAATTGTCAATATGTATTTTACTCCTTCTTTACATATTAATCACCCGATTTATATATGCTTGAGTCCCTATTTTGTTCAAAGATCTATCACAAATTTTAATAAGTTAAATTTATTTATTAAATATTTATCAATTTTATTTTATAAAATTTAAATTTAAATTTATAAAATTTAAATAAGAAAATCAGCAAGATGGTGTTCAGCAATCATCTGAGCTAGCGTTTGATCACTTACCCTAGATCAGCCTATAGAGTTGAAAGATTGGCTTTTTAAAAAATAAAACAAATAAAAGTGGGGTGTGTGTGTGTGTGTGTGTGTGTGTGTGTTTGAATGGGCCAAACTGTAACATTGTTACACTGCCAACAGCTTTGGGAAATGATTGGATAGCATGACTATTGCCAGTACTTTCTCTTTCAATAAAAAGACCAACATTTGCATTTATAAAAATAGGACTGAACATACCTATCACCATCCTGTTTCCAAACTACTGGATTGTAGCCTAAGTCCCCAGACATTTTGACTTCACACTCTTGGAAGAAAAAAAAGAATCTTTAAAAATGTGGAAAAAATGTACTACCAATGACTATTTTTTAAATTTGGGGCCCTCAGAAAGGAAAGAGAGGAAAAGAGAAGAGGGAGGGAAGGACAGCACTCATCCCACAGTAGCAGCAAAGTAGATGGAAAGGGGCGCCCAGCTCTTCTGCCCTTGACGGAATGCAGGAATCAGTAAGATGGCAGTTGCCCCTGTACGGAGAAAAGTCCCTGTGCTAAGTCAGCATGAACCTGTCATCCTATATTGTAATTAGTGCCCCAAAGAGAACTGGGCTATGCATTGTCTTTAACAAACTCAAGCCCATATCTCAATTTTAATTGCCAAAATGTCAATTTAAAGGGAAACAGATTCTTCTTATGAAATGAAAAGACTCACTTGATTTCATCAATGAATGCAGAATACAAGCAGGATTTCTCCATTTCTCTCAAGAAATCTAGTCTCTAAAATGTATTTCTTTAAAAAAAAAGAAAAGAGTCTAAATTTTAGTACTTGGCTCCTGGAAAAGTTTCACCATATTAAGCTACTCCAAGATTTCAATGTCAAAACTTATCACAAAGGACTTGAGTTTTATCTTGTTGTTCCAAAAGCCGATATTATGGAAACAGTCACAGAACTGAGGAATGAGAGCAGCTGAGATTTCTCCAGTGACCTGAAGTAAGGAAGACTTGAGAAATTCAGATATAGATTATTCAGCCCTGTGGTGTTAGTACATTGTGGTTAAATCATTCATATTCTTTGAACTCTAATAAAAAATTCTCATCAAACAATGACATTTTCATCTCATCAAAGTTTAATCACAAGAGTATTGTAATTCTGATTTTCTTCACCTCAGTTCAAATTGAAAGTAATTGTCAGACGTCATTTAATTCTAACCATTACATCCATTCTTATCTGTTCTCCCTCACATTATTATGGCCCATTGTGCTCTCCAAGAGGCATGTCATGTTTTTTCTATTATTCAAGCAGTTTTAAAAGAACTTTGTCACATACTTACAATTAAGGCTCATTTTAAAAAATAATTTGAGATGACAAATTAACATGAATGGAAAATGTTTTCTTGAAACACTAAGAGACATGAGGGGCAATAAATTCTAACTATTGAATTGTTTCATGTAAAAAACCACTTAACTGCCTGAACTTTTGATTGTTTCAAAAACATTCTTTGCAACTTCCAGAATGACGGACTTAAAATGAACAAAAGCAAAGAGGAAAATACAGCTTGTTTAATTTTCTTCCGGCCGGGCGCGGTGGCTCAAGCCTGTAATCCCAGCACTTTGGGAGGCCGAGACGGGCGGATCACGAGGTCAGGAGATCGAGACCATCCTGGCCGACACGGTGAAACCCCGTCTCTACTAAAAAATACAGAAAACTAGCCGGGCGAGGTGGCGGGCGCCTGTAGTCCCAGCTACTCGGGAGGCTGAGGCAGGAGAATGGCGTGAACCCGGGAGGCGGAGCTTGCAGTGAGCTGAGATCCGGCCACTGCACTCCAGCCTGGGCGGCAGAGCGAGACTCCCTCTCAAAAAAAAAAAAAAAAAAAAAAAAAATTTTCTTCCATTGATGTTTTGGGAAAAACCTCCCTGCTCTAGTCCTGAAACATCCTGGGATCTGGCTTAAGAAATGGGATAAAGTTTACCTGAGTGGAGACACAGAGGATTGGCTCCTTCCCAGGGGTGGCCTGTGAGTCCTAATCACCTCTTCCAAGGTATATGGAAAGCTAAAACAAAATCCAAGAGGACTATAGGATTTGGGGATAATATACATGTCGTATTTTCTATGTTTTCCACAACAGACATGTAATACTTTTAGAACCAGAATGTAAAAAAATGAATGATATATTAAAAGAGACCTAAGAGGCCTGATTTAAATATATGAGCCAGAGGGGAACACAGGATATAATGTGGGGCCTTTTAGATAGTAATGCTTCTCATGTTTGTATCTATTTCAAAGGTCAGAAAGCTTCAACAAAGGCAGGGGTCTTAAGCTCAAATTCTTGCAGGGGTAGGTAGGCAAGCAATGGAGTCAAGAAGTCCATGAAGAGACTGAGACAAACTGGGGCAAATTCAGCTCTGCAGAATTTTGCCACCTGAGTTCTTGGGTCCAGTGCAGCCTGATTTGATTTTTCAAACAAACTTAAAATTAAAAATTGTATATGAAGTCTCCAATTCTCTTCAATTCTATAGTTTGCCAAATCAAAGACTTCTTAAATTCTTTTTGCCTCCATGCCTATTTGCTCTACGTTGGTTCAGACTATTGCAATAGATAACTGCATTAGCCTCCAGCCTCAATGGTTATCAAGAAAGGGTGACCTTGCCCACAAGGAAATACCCCAAAATGTCTGGAGACAATTTTGGTTGTTTCAATTCAGAGTGAGTTTCTGCCATCTAGATGCCAGCAATGCTTCCAGACGTTCTATAATACATAGAGCAGTCCCCTACTCCCAACAAAGAATTATCTGGCCTAATATGTGAATAGTGCTGAGGTTCAGAAACTGTATTAGTCCATTCTCATGCTGCTATAAAGAAGTGCCTGAGACTAGGTAATTCAGAAAGGAAAGATTTAATTGACTCACAGTTCCACATGGCCCAGGAGGCCTCAGGAGACAAAATCATGGCAGAAGGGGAAACAAACACCCCCTTCTTCACATGATGGCAGGAAGGAAAACTGCCAAGGAATGAGGGAAAAGCCCCTTACAAAACCATCAGATCTCATGAGAACTCACTATCACGACAACAGCAGCATGGGGATAACCGCCCCCATGATTCAATTGCCTCCCACTAGGTCCTTCCCACGACATGTAAGGATTATGAGAATTGCAATTCAAGATGAGATTTGGGTGGGGACACAGCCAAACCATAGCAGAAACCCTGCAACTGATCTACCTGCCTTCAGTTTTGCTTCACGCCAATTCATCTTCACACTGCAATCAAGGTTACCTCTTAAAAATGAAATAACCTTCCTTTAGTAAAACCTGGGAGATATTATTTATTTTTCTACCCAGATCCCACCCACATACTTCTTTGCAACAAGAATCATTTTGCTTCAGAGAAAGATGTGTTCTCAGTCCCAGGGAGTCAATCATTGTTAGGCTTACTCAATGAGAATAACGTTATTGTCCTCCCCAGTGACTGATTTAGAAAAGGACTTGAGAATAACTAATTTACTGTGATTTGAGACAATATTTCTTACTTCAAAGGGAGCTCTGATAGGTTTATTTGCAAAGATGTCCATAATAATGTATACCATTCTTATGTGTGTGTACCTTTGAAATATGATTTTGCTGTTTTTCCCATCATGTGGTAAAATCTATTCTTAATTCCTCGAATTTGAGCTGGCCACTTGCTTCAACCAACAGAATGGAGTCAACTGGGTATTGTGTGATTTTGAGACTAGGCCTCAAGAAACCTTGTAGCTTGAGCTCTCATTGCCTTGGAACACTGCTTTGAGACTGTCATGTGAAGAAGCCAAGCCTAGTCATCTGAGGGATGAGATCACATGCAGCAGGGAAGTCAGTTGCCCCAGCCATGAAGCTGAGGCCCCAGACCTATAAAGTAAGGTTATCTTAGAACCACACCACCCCAGCTAAGCCACCAACTGACAGGCTGCAGGTGAATGAGAGTCTAAGCAAGAGCAACAGAAGAACAGCCCAGCTGAACCCAAGCCACTCTGCTGAGTCCCAGAATCATGAGCAAGTGAAATGGTGGTTGTTTCTGGACATTAAATTTTGATGTGGTAGGTTTCAGAGTAGTAATAAATAACTGATACAGAAACATATGGATATTTCTACCCTTTGGATGCTGTTGTGTAATAAAAGCAACATCCAGCTTTTGCAGCTATTCTGAGGGACATACTTGGCACCTGAGAAGAGCAGGGCAGGAAAAATAAATGATCCTGATCTTTTATGTTGCCACAGAGTTGCCAAATTAACCATCTTACCTCCAGACTTTATTTATTTACTGAGACCAAGATTCACTCTGTCACCCAGGCTGGAGTGCAGTGGTGCAATCTCGGCTCACTGCAACCTCTGCCTCCCGGGTTCAAGTGATTCTCCTTCCTCAGCCCCCTGAGTAGCTGGGACTATGGGTGTGTGCCACCATGCCTGGCTAATTTTTGTACTTTTAGTACAGACAGGGTTTCACCATGTTGGCCAGGCCAATCTTGAACTCCTGACCTCAGGTGATCTGCCCACCTCAGCCTCAGAAAGTGCTGGGGTTACAGGCATGAGCCACTGCACCCGGCCTATTAATTTATTTTTTAATAGACAAGATCTCACTCTGTCACCCAGTCTGGAGTGCAGCAGTGCAATGATAACTCGCTGTAACCTCAAACTCCTGGGCTCAAGTGATCTTGCCACCTCAGCCTCCTAAGTAGCTAGGACCACAGGCATGCACCACCATGCCTGATTAGTTTTATTTTTTATTTTTCTAGAGGTGGCAGCAAGGGGTCTCACTATGTTGCCCAGGCTGATCTCAAACTCCTGGCCTCAAGCAATCCTCCCACCTCAGCCTTTCAAAGTGCTGGGATTACAGGTGTCAGTCACCAGCCTAGACTTCTTGTTATATGATAAAACATAGTAAAATGAGATCCTTTATTGTTAAAGCTACTTTTGTTAGAGCTTCCTCTTCCTTAAATATGAAAGTGTTCTTCAGTATGAAAGTGTTCTTCTTTGGATTTTCATTGTCCTTACGATAAAATTAAAGCCCATTCATGATCTGGGCCCTGCAAATCCTCTAGCTTCATATCTCATTTCTGCCCTTTTCATCATCCCTACCACTCCTCTGCCCATCACACTCATATTGAACTTCTTTTGATTCTTCATATGAGTCACTCTCTCTTTCTCTCTCTTCCCTGCCCCCCACCCCAAGGACTTTAACCCAATCACCACAATGCCATCACTCAAACTTTCTCACCTTTTAAAAATGTAGTTCTTCAGAAAACCAAACACTGCATGTTCTCACTCAAAAGTGGGAGTTGAACAATGAGAACACATGGACAAAGGAAGGGGAACATCACACACTGGGGCCTGTCAAGGGGTGAGAGGCTAAGGGAGGGATAGCATCAGGAGAAATACCTAATGTAGATGACAGGTTGATGGGTGTAGCAAACCACCATGGCACATGTATACCTATGTAACAAACCTGCACATTCTGCACATGTGCACCAGAACTTAAAGTATAATTAATAAAAGAAAAAGTGTAGTTATTTTATGCAGAATATATTTTAACAGCTCTACAAAATGTGCCCTACTGATTATAATGCCCTACTCTTTCTACTCATTTTTCCCTCCTCCCCCAAAGGCAATCACTTTCACCTATTCTAACTATATATTTTGGTAATTACCTCTATGTTTCTAAATAATAGATTTGTGCTGCCACTTGCTGATTTTGTTAACTCTGGGTTTTAGACATTTATCTATTGACTTGACACTATTAAAGAAGAAGATTTATTGTGTTTCTCTCCCTTGTTTCCAACACGCAAATATATACATACACACTGAGCCATGGAGTTAACCCTGGTTTCTTTGCTTTCCTTGCATGAGTTTCCCTTTTTCCTGAAGTTAATAATAATATTACTTTTTTTTTTCTTAATTTTTTATGTATTTGTCAGTTCAACCTGCAAATCCTTCATCAGTTGTCTACATTTCCTCTTTAAAGGTTTGGACATAGCAAGCATTCTATCAGTTTTACCTTCCAAAAGAAACCTCTCTGACAGCCTTCCTGTTCCAACATGGACTGTTGGAGCTTCTCACCTGGTAACTGTCTGTCATCCCAGAATCTCCCGTCACCATCATCTTGGGGATTCCTTTCACCCCTCTCAAGTGTTTCTCATGTTCTCTACTTTCCTCTTCCTTTGTTTATCCTGAAAATTGATTTGTAGTTTTGCTGAGTATGGAAATTGTGAAGGCCTCTGGCTTCTAGTTGATGAGAAATCTGTTGCCATTTATCTTTTTAATCCTGGATCCTCTCTTTCTTTCTCTCTCTCTCTGTTTCTCTCTCTCTCTCCCGCCCCCCCCCCCCATTTTTTTCCTCTACTGCATTGAAATTTAAAAATGATATGTCTTGGTTCTGTTTTCATTCATTTATTTTGCTAGGCATTCAGTGAGCTTGTCAATGTAGAACACAAATCCTTTAATTCTGAGATATTTACTTGAATTAATCCTTACATCCTACTTTGCATTTTATCTACCTCTCTTCTTCAGCTCCTGTTATTCAGATATTGGGCTTCCTGTACTCTGTTAGATGCTTTACTTGGACATCTGATTATCCTTGGCTGTCTGCTCACATTTAAGTGGTAGAGACAAAATCCTCCAAGCAAAAGTGTGTGTAGAACATATGAACTGTGAACTTTAGGGTAACTGATTGGGCAGTTTCCCCAGCCATTAAGGTGGGGAAGACTTGATGTCAATATTTGCAGGTCTTTGTTCGTGGACTGGTCAGATTCCTCAGAGAAAGCTCTTCTGTCCCCTGCATGGAAGGTGAAGGCCTGGCTGCTGGACATCTGGAAGCTCAATGTGGGAAGGCGGCTGGGAGATGCTCTCAACATCCAGTTTTGTATACATGCACTTTATCTCCTAATTTTTTTAATGGTATCTCCATCTTCAACTGAGTCCAGTGTCTCTAAAAAAATAAATCCACCTTCTTCTGCCAGGGTTGGGAAGATCTATTGCCTGGCTTTATGAAGCTGGCAAGGTGATCTGGGAATCTGAGTACTTCAAAAGCTTTCCATCAATCCTCCTCATGTTAGTACTTCTAAGTACCCCTTCTGAGCTGTCAATCCTGAGGAGTAAAGTGTGTTGGATTTCACCTTTCTCTACTTTAGCTTATACTTCAGTTCTCTCTGGTCCTTCACTACTCACCCACCTACTTTCTAGGTTACAAAAGTTTGCAGCTATTGCCTTCTTTTTTGTTGTTCTCATCCTTTAGGGCTTAAGGCTTTTTTAAAAAATCGCTGTATAGTTGTTTTGTGGAGAACTTGGGAGGAAGTGAAAGTGTTTAACTTGCCAACCTTGCACAGAAAGCCTCTCATCTCTTCTGCCCTTGGAATAATGTTACTTCCTCTGAGAAACCCCCGAACCTAGGAAAAGTGCCTCTGCAACATGCCCCCTGTTAAAACCTTGTGTTCCTCCCACAAATATGTGGATGTGGGTGTGGTTGGGACCAAAACGCAAATTTATATTTGTCTATTTGTGTCCCTATAAACTTTTATTCAATGATGATAATCTCCTCCATCTCTGTAAGGAAAGTTGGTGGATCCCCACAATTTTCTGCTTACATGAAAAAGACAGTCCTATGATCACATTAACTCACAAAACTCAGTTCACTAACTGAAATGTGTTCTCCCCAAAATATTAAACAACTCCTCAAAATTTCTTCAAAGTTAAGAATTCTTCCGCTCTCTCTTGCTTAGGCCTACATTTGTCAGCTGCCTGCTGCCAGAAAGGGGTGTGACCAGCTTCTGCTCTCTCCCTGCTCTCCTCTTTCATGATGGACAGCAGCACATTCAGCTATGGACAAGAAGGGAAGGAAGCAAACCGTTGGCAGATTTAACAAATAAAAATAGTGGTTAGGTGGCTTCGAGATATCTGTGTCTAGCAGCTTATTAGAGCTGAAGTCTTTCCCTCGTGGGTTGGTGTTCTGTTTTTAATTTTTTGGAATTCTCATCCTTAGGGACTCTCTTTACCTGCAGTTCTCAAGATGAGAAGGGGATGCATTGATCTCTAAGTCCTAACATCAGCCCTCTCCCTTTGCTCCACAGCAGGAATTCAGATGATTCCAGTTTGGCCCTTTCTTCCATGAAAAACACTCACATGTCTTCTGATGAACTCTAGGCACGCAGGCTGATCCCTGTGCAACATCAAAGCAGTGTGGCATCCTTTCTGTCACCTTCTGGATTTCCCAAGGAAGAGTGAGACCCCAGTGCAAGGTTCCCCCTATTCCTAAAACACACAGAAAGCTCTCCAAGTGAACCTATTAAAGGATTGAGGGAAAGAATGTGGTGTTCTCCTCCCACCCTACCCCTTCGGGTAGAAAATTAGAGGCTTCTAAACATCATTTCCTCCAAGAAAATCTTCCTCAAATCCTTCTTTCTGCTCTGCAAGCTTGTACAACCTTCACCTGAATGAGGGGTCCAAAGGTTAAAAAACTAGTCCTAGTGCATTCATTACCTTATAAATCCTGTGTCACAGGGAACTTTTTTCACATTGACTTTGATTTCTCATGTCCATTATGTCAATGTCTTGATCAAAACACAGACAGAAAGAGTTCATTTTCAAAATTCTTTTTTACTTCATTGCTTGTTGTCTCCACCTGCTAGAAAACTCACTAAGCATAAGGACTCATCAGAGCATCTCTACCATCCAGCACGTGCATAGCACATAGATGGCAATCTATAAATAAATGTTGATTGAAGACTGAATGAATGAATGAGTTGGTCTTTACTGGTTTTCCCCAATGGGCTGTTACGTAACAAATGGTCAATTACTTCTCCATTCCCTGCCCAATAGAGGTATGAATTTTATCTTCAATTTGCAGATGTAAATTAAACAGAAAAAAGAGAATGCTAAGTCTTGAGGCAAGTTATTAATGAAGGTCTTTAAAATACCTTTTTCAAAAGATTTTAACATGGAATCAATATTCTTCTATTTCAAGTAGTTTAGGTGTTGCCCTGAGTAGACGGTCAAATGAAATATCTAACTACTGAGACAGTCCAACATCACAATGCCATAAAAATACACTTTTGTTTCATTTCTAAAAAGAAATTGAAACTCAATTAACATAAAATTAAGTTGATCAGGACTCTTATTGCTCACACCAAGTGAAACATGAAAAGTAAACAAATTATATCCTATTCTAAAATTTTATGATGCTATGATATGAATAGTGGAAAATAATTTGAACTTTTCAAATACTTCCAGCAAAATTTTGCAATTTCTAGTTAGCAGTTGGTACATAATTTATGTTAGAATTTCCATAATAAATGGTTCTCACCAGAATACTGAATTTGCTTTCAGTTATTCAAAAAGGAGTGAAACAGTCTATACAGGATCATAGGGAAAATTTTGGATCATATAAAGTTTACCTGAAGTAAATATCACCTAAAATGTGTTTTCTTTCTAACTCTATTATTTGGAATTCATACATTTATTGTATGTGCCCCTTCCTGCTTCCTAAAAGGATTTGAGCTAGATTTCAAGTTTTAAAAAAGATATCTGGGTACACAGGACAAAGATAAGAAATAATAAAGAATATAGAGAGAAGGGTGATTGTATATACAGAGTCAGAGATGAGATATTTGCTGCACTTCAGCACTAAATTTAGCTCTAAAATTTCTGATAATAAGTCAAAAGAAGAAATGTAGTGGCCTATATTAAATCTACCATAAAGTAAAATATAAATACCAGCTTTTCAAGAGTTACTATTTTAGTTTTTGTCCTAAATTCCAGGAATAATTTGTCCTATAAGTCCTTATAAAATAATAGCTAGCATATATTGAATATTTACTGTGTGCCAAGTACTCTTCTAAACTCTTCATATGTATTAATAATTTAATACTCATAACAGCACTGAAAGGTAGATTATTACCCCTGCTTTACAGGTTAGAAAGCAAAGGCACAGAGAAATCAGTCACCCATGGTTACAGCTAAAACAAAGCAGCAATAACCTGGACCCACGCAATCTACTTCCAAACTCCTGCTCCAAATTGCCACACTGCAAAAAATCCTCTTCAGTGACTCCACAGATGACCTAGAAAGTCTCCATTTCTTAAATCAACACTCAGAGCCAAGGGCATAATATTGAACCTAAAGCATTTTCACCATTAAAACTTAGCTCATTGAACTATTGGAACTTAGCTAATGACACACAAATTGTTCATTACTCAGTCCACTGTAGGAAACCTAAAGGAATAATAATTATTATTTAACTCAACATTTATTGAATGCTGACTATATAGCAGGCATTGTGCCAAATAGCTTAGATTCATTATACAATGCAACCCTCAATCAAGCTTATGAAGGAAGTATCTATTTACCTATTCACTCAAAAATATTGACCACATACCTTCTTTTTTTTTGAGACAGACTCTCACTCTTGTCACCCAGGCTGGAGTGCAGTGATGCAATCTTGGCTCACTGCAACCTCCGCCTCCCAGGCTCAAGGAATTCTCCTGCCTCAACCTCCCTAACAGCTGGGATTACAGGTGTCCACCACTACACCCAACTAATTTTTGTATTTTTGGTAGAGATGGGGTTTCACCATGTTGGCCAGGCTGGTCTTGAACTCCTGACCTCAGCTGATCTGTCCGCCTCAGCCTCCCAAAGTGCTGGGATTACAGGCATAAGCCCCTACACCTGGCCGACCACATACCTTCTATGTGACAAATACTGTGCTAAATTGGGCCACAGTGGTGAACAAAACTGGAGCTAATCATGATCTCAAAAGACACAATTATGAATACCATAGTTCCAAATGTTGAAGTCCTGAAAATATTATTATGGAAAAATAATTTTAAAAATTATTTTAAAGATACTTAACATTTTTAAAAGTGACTTTATTTGAGAAACATAAAGACACAACAGAATACTTCATAGGCCACTCTACACAATAAAATAGGCACTAATAATATTTTTGCAAGCATAAGCACTCAGGTATACTAATGATAGCCACATGGGTATAACAGTTATAAGCAGATAAACCATATTCATAAAGAAATAGATAAGTGAAATATACATATGCATAGCACTATGATAATTGTGTGCACTCAGCTTGATAACTACAGTCAGCTGAAGTACTATGACAGACAACCTAAGTCTTTTGATGAGGTCAATCGAAACCTGTGATGCGTCGCCACCACATCACCACCACACCATTCACCCAAAGAGCCAAGAGCTCAAGAAATTTTATCTTTCACAAATGTAGATGGACAAAAAGGGCATCTCTTCATTTACTGAAGGAGTTTCAATGTTTTTACGTATATGCACAATGCTTACACACAAAGCCAATGCTGTGATAATGCACCTTTGTGGAGTTAAATTTACAAAAAACAAAAATGCATAAAATGAAGAACTCTAAAAGTCTTTAGACAATTTATAGCTCCAGTACTGGAATGATGCAAAGATTAAATACATAGCATAGCGAATTGTAAAAAATAGTGCTGACAATTTAAAATTGTGGGGAAAAAAAAACTTGAAAAAAAGGTAACAGCTAGAAATTAACACCTTTAAAAAGTGTATTACAGGGATAAATTACGGGAAATTGCACAGAGATAGTCCACAAAAGCTGGTCCACTTTCACAATCATTGACTATATTTTGAAGTCTTGCATCTAGATCTGGTGGGGTTTTTTGGGGCTTATTTATTTTGTTTGTTTGTTTTTCTTTTAGGACATGGCTCTCCTCAGTGAATACATTCACGTTCATTTTCTATGTGGCTCTGCCCTTTCTGGAATTCTTCTACAATTTTATATACATTGACATCAGCGTTCCTATTCGATTTTCCCATCTTCTTCTGTGCTCTGCCTCTATGTTGTTTTGGGCATGCAGAAATCCATTTTACATGCACTCATATACAGACAACTGTGTTGGAAACAATACTGTGATCCAATAGCCTAAGTGTCTTCTTATCTTACTGTGTATATAATTATTTCCTCACCAGTCAGTAACTCCTCTGGCTTCTTCAGCCAAATGTGGTTTTAATTTATTAAAAGTTCCTGCAATGTCATCAGGCGGAAGAAATGCCATGCTCAAAAATGACAAATTTTTAAACTAAAGTTTTTGTCCTTGCCATATCATATAACCAATCCATTCACTTGAATTTTCCACCAAATGCATTGAGCTGAGCGGGAAAGACAAACTTTATTTTTAACAACTAGAAATTCACTTTTAGTAGCTTTGAGCTCACCTAATTCCAAATCTGTGATTATGGTTTGGAAATTCAATTGAAATTAATTTTCTTCCACATAAAGACAATAACAAGGTAATAGTTCCACCTAACACGTAACTGTATTTATTTTCAGAATTTTAGACATTAGGGATTTTAGACTTTTGGGAGTTTGGTCTTTCAGAATTTCAACATTCGGGATTATGGCTTTCAGGACTGTGTCTTTTGGGATTATGATCCAAACCCAAACAAAAAAGGGTAGTGCTGGAGGCATGCATAAATTAATCACAGATAAACATAGAACTACAATAGAGATGCTGTGAAGAAAAGGCACAATGTGTTATGATATCATTTTCATTATCATTTTGAAGGGGCATTTGAAATGCTATCTGTGTGGGAGGTAAGTAGGTGAAGAGGAAGGAGGAAAAGCCTCTGGGATCTGAAAAAGCATGAAAAAACCCCGAGAGAACAAGAGCAAGAGTGAAAAACAGTGACAGAAATTAACTTGCCCAGCATCAAGAGCTATTAAGGGAGAACGCCTGGATTCAAGTCCAGGTGTCTGCCACATCCAAGTTCATGCTGTTAACCCTCACATTACAGTGCTCCCAATGCCCAAGGGTGTCTCTCTTATATAACCTTTGGGAGCTAAATGGCAGTCAACTCAAAACCGAGTTTTTGAATAGCACTGCATGTGCACATTGAAGGTATTCTTCTGGTATTTGAAAAAGATCTCTCCATTGTGAGTTGCATCATTCTTTCATTTAATTTTCACTAATTCAATTACATGCATTGGCACTAAATTTTTTTTTAATGTATAGTTAACAGTAAAATTGATTTCACCCAGCATTGCATGTTGAGTATGAATGTCTTAGAATGAGAATGAAATTGCAACATGGATCATTCATCCTGTCAGTTTTATCCCAGCCAGCCTCTCCTGGGGAGAGCCTCTCATTGAGAGATCCAGGGCTCTGGGGCTTCTGGACACACATTCTGCAACATTTTCCTTAACCATAAACTGCATTTCCAGAACAAGCACTGTCCTTTCCACCTCCACGCCCAAGTGCAGGCGTCTGTGCCCTCTACCTGGGCGGTGCCTCCACCCCTCTTCAGCCAAGCAGATTCTCTGAACTTCTACCCGAGGGCTGCTTTTCCTCACCACTGTTCATGCTGTGTCTTCACTGTTCTGCACAAACTGGCTGTATTACATGTTTGTTCCCACACTAGACCTTGAGTTCCTCAAGGACACTAATAACGCTCCACAAGTGTGTCTTCCTAAAGCCCAGTGGATAGCAGGTCTTCAATAATTGTTTGTGAATTGATGAGAGAAAACATATTTACATTGATAATCTGTTTATCCAGGGTATACATGGCCTTCGTGTGGCCAGGGAGAGACTCTGAGCACACCAGGCATGTCGACAATGAGCTTTCTTTTCTTATCCGGAAAAGATTCCAATGTTGAAAGGAATTGCTTGTCTGTTAACAAGTCTCTGGTCAAAAGGCTCACAGGTCAAATTCTAGACTCTGGTTAGAGCCTGAAAGACTGTACCCACCAGTGTACTTGCCACGTAGGGGTTGGGCACACCCAAGAGACTGCACCCCCACACCAATCATGGTAATTCCCAGGCTACAGTGTGGGAGGGGCAGGCACCAGAAATGGCAAGCCATTGCCTGGGACCCTAGAACAAACATTTTGGAGTTTGTGCTAAGAATGGGCACTCTGGCCAACTGTGGTGGCTTACACCTGTAGTCCCAGCACTTTGGGAGGTCAAGGCAGGAGGCTCACTTGAGCCCAGGAGTTTCATACCGGCCTGCGCACATATCAAGACCTCGTCTCTACAAAAAAAATAATAATAATTAGCTGGGTGTGGTGGCACATGCCTGTAGTCCCAGCTACTTGGAAGGCTGAGGTAGGAGAATCACCTTGAGCCCAGGAGTTCGAGCTGCAGTAAGACATGTTCCCACCACTGCATTCCAACCTGGGTGGCATAGCAAGACTCTGCTCTCTCTTTCTCTCTTTCTCTCTCTCTCTCTCTCTCTATATATATGACATTTTTTGATGAATTTTATGCTTAAGGAGATCTGCATTCTGATCGTTTAGAAGTCAAGGTTAAAAACAACACACTGGGGCGTTGGTGGTGGCGGTGGCCGCGAGGAGAGAGGTCAGTGGGGTGCCTTCGTTGCATTGTCTGAGAGAAAAGGCATCTCAAGGTGGTGTCCATCATGTTCTCTTTCAACATGTTCAATCACCCAATTCCAAGGGTCTTCCAAAACCGCTTCTCCACACAGTACCGCTGCTTCTCTGTGTCCATGCTAGCAGGGCCTAATGACAGGTCAGATGTGGAGAAGGGAGGGAAGACAATTATGATGCCCTCAGCCCTGGACCAACTCAGCCAACTTAATATCACCTATCCCATGCTGTTCAAACTGACCAGTAAGAATTCGGACCGCATGACACACTGTGGCATGCTGGAATTTGTGACTGATGATCTGCTACCTCTCACACTGGATGATGCAGAACTTGCTCTTGGAAGAAGGCAGCCTGGTCCAGGTGAAGAGTGTCAACCTTCAAGTGGCCACCTACTGCAAATTCCAGCCTCAGAGCCATGACGTCCCGGACATCACCAACCCCAAAGCCGTATTAGAAAACACAGTTAGGAACTTTTCCTGTCTGACCACTGGGGATGTGATTGCCATCAACTATAATGAAAAGATCTACAAACTCGAACTGTGTGTGATGGAAACCAAACCTGACAAGGCAGTGTCCATCACTGAGTGTGACATGAACATGGACTTTGATGCTCCCCTGGGCTACAAAGAACCCGAAAGACAAGTCCAGCATGAGAAGTCAACAGAAGGTGAAGCCGATCACAGTAGCTATGCTGGAGAGCTGGGCTTCCGTGCCTTCTCCAGCTCTGGCAATCGACTGGATGGAAAGAAGAAAGGGGTGGAGCCCAGTCCTTCCCCAGTCAAGCCTGGAGATATTAAAAGAGGAATTCCCAATTATGAATTTAAACTTGGTAAGATAACTTTCACCAGAAATGCACGTCTCCTTGTCAAAAAGGTTGAAGAGGATGAAGCTGGAGGCAGATTCGTCACTTTCTCTGGAGGACAGTTGTTGCATAAAAAGGGAAGAAAGCCCTAAATGAGGACTGTTGGATGGTTGGAAAATAATAAAAGAATTAATTGCAACATCTTGGCTTTTAGTTACTGGCACTGAAGGGACGAGCCTCATTAGAGAATATTCTGTTACTCAAGATTTGTTTGAGTTAAGAATTACCAAGTTTGACTTGGAAGTGGAGCAGCAGGACTTTGTAGTTGTATGCTTGATTTGGAGAAAGACAAAGAGCTGTCCCTGAGGGCCTGGAGGCAACTGCCTCCTCACCTCATGCTTTCAGCTTGAGTGGGGCTCCCACTGCCTCAGCAGGAGCAATTCCGAGTCCCTAATTCCATCAAAACTGATGGAGGTGACTGAATTGTCTAACATGAAGTGTTCTTTCTCTTTCTTCATTTATCCTTTCTTTTCCTAGGTCAATTGCATAGGTGTCAGTCTTTGGCCCAAGAAAAGGGTTTAACTAGACATGCGTTCTCTAAGTAGTGGCGGTCCCACTACTGTGGCTGCAATTTAAGTATTTGACAAAGAGTGTTTCTATTTTTATTTTACATATTTTTTTCAAAAGCCCACTCCTCAGAAGAACCTGATCTGAATGAGTTTGCACTTTTATTCTCATTTCATATGGACATAATTGGCTCCTTAGTGAACCTGTTCATAGTAAAACTCCATGCAGAAGCAAACATGTGAATGTTAGAATGAATAAATGCTAAAGAGATGCTCCTCTTTTTCCTTCTTCCCTACTCCTCCACTCCCAATTTTAATTTATTAAATTATCCAAGCTTCAAAAAAAGAAACACACACACCCACACACACACACACACACACACACACTGAGAGTTGAACTAACTTGTCACCAAGAGAAAGAGAAAAGGAAAATAACTTAAGCACGAAGACATAGAGGGATTAAGGCAATCTTTCTAGCAACTGAAAGACAAAGATGGTGAGAGGTGGATCCTGGCCCTGGGGCAGGAGGAAATGTGACTGAAAATCTAGGCTGGGAGTGATACTTGCATTTGATTCAGCTACAAACTTCGCTGCTGCTCAGTTAGAATCAAGCAGCTGACTAGGCCTCAAGCCCCATGATCATTTGAAGCTTCTCCTAATGTACAGGACACTCCAACCTGGCTGGGCATCAGCAAGGACCTCATCACAGAGGGGAGGAGAAAGGCTGGAACCAGGCCGGGTGTGATGGCTCACGCCTATAATCCCAGCACTTTGGGAGGCAGAGACGGGTGGATCACCTGAGGTCAGGAGTTCGAGATCAGCCTGGCGAACATGGTGAAACCCTGTCTCTATTAAAAAAAAAAAAAAATTAGCTGGGTGTGGTAGCACGCCTGTAATCCTAGCTACTCAGGAGGCTGAGGAGGAGGATCACTGGAACCCAGGAGGCAGAGGTTGCAGTGAGCCGAGATCATGCCACTGTCCTCCAGCCTGGGTGACAGAGAGAAACCCCATCTCAAAAAAAATTAAAAAGACTGGAACCAAACAGGAAACTTCCTGCCCAAGGTCCTCCTAGGCAGAAGAGGCAACCCCAAAGCAGCAGGCTAGGTCTGTCTCTCCCACGTGGTTTAGGTTTGTCTCCCATGTGATTTAGGTCTGTCTCTCCTGCGTGGTTTAGGTCTGTCTCCCATGTGTAGTGTGTCTACCCCATGTGATTTAGGCGTGTCTCTCCCATGTGGTTTAGGTGTCTTCCCTGCATGATTCAGGTTTGTCTCTCCCATGTGGTTTAGGCGTGTCCCGTATGGTTTAGGCGTGTCTCTCCCACATGATTTAGGTCTGTCTCTCCCACGTGGTTTAGGCGTGTCTCTCCTGTGTGGTTTAGGCGTGTCCCATATGGTTTAGGCGTGTCTCTCGCACATGATTTAGGTCTCTCTCTCCCGCATGGTTTAGGCGTGTCTCTCCCATGTGGTTTAGGCGTGTCTCTCCCGTGTGGTTTAGGCGTGTCTCTCCCACGTGGTTTAGACATGTCTCTCCCACGTGGTTTAACCGTGTCTCTGCCACGTGGTTTAGGCGTGTCTGTCCCGCGTGGTTTAGGCGTGTCTCTGCTACGTGGTTTAGGCGTGTCTCTCCCGCGTGGTTTAAGCGTGTCTCTGCCACGTGGTTTAGGCGTGTCTCTCCCGCGTGGTTTAGGCGTGTCTCTCCCGTGTGGTTTAGGCGTGTCTCTGCCACGTGGTTTAGGCGTGTCTGTCCCGCGTGGTTTAGGCGTGTCTCTCCCACGTGGTTCAGGTCTGTCTGCCCCGCATGGTGTGCCTACCCTGTGTGGTTTAGGCGTGTCTCTTCCACATGGTTTAGGTCTGTCTCTCCCACGTGGTTCAGGTCTGTCTCCCCGACGTGGTGGGTCTACCCTGTGTGGTTTAAGCATTTCTCTCCTGCGTGGTTTAGGTGTGTCTCTCCCGTGTGGTTTAGGTGTGTCTCTCCGTAGTTTGGTAACCAACACAATATTGTCTTGCACAATTTTTTTAAAAAACAGCTGCCAGGGTTCACAGTTTGGGAAATTTTTGTATAAAAATTAGACCTCTAAATTCTTAAAAATTGGGTTATGAGGCCACACTGGACCTCCATCCTCACTGGCAGCCATCAGCTGGAGCCCAGTTGCTTGTGGTCCCTTTGAGTGAACTGTGACTCTGGATATATACTCTGTCCCTCACTCCACACTGCCTCTTCCACCAGATTCCCTTGACTCATGTATGTCACATGCCAGCTTCGTAGAAGCATTTGAGATTGTGTTCAGCGACCAGGAGGCAGTAAGGCAGGGCTTGGAGCATTCGGTTAGAGCAAGCTCTGTTGCCACCAAAACATAAATTAACATTTGGTTTTGTCCTTCTCCCCTTTGAGAAAGAGTCTGTGGAATTGATTTGCAGGTGCAGCAAATATATCTACGTGCAGAATAAAACCAAGTGGAGAAACTAGAATTCCTTTCAGAGATGGCTACCCTAAATAAGACAAAGAGGAGAAATTCTTCAATGTGCCAAGAAGAAAGGAAGAATGGGAGTGAAAGGGTGGAGCTAGCAGACAGAGGGACAAAGAATGTGCCCTATGATATGACTCCTCCCAGTGACCCACCAAGTCCTCAAGGTTGCCCGAAACAGTGAAAGGAAGGTAGGAACGGAGGAGGGAGAAAGGAAGAAGGAAGAGAAGGAAAAGAAAAGGAGGGAGAGGAAGTGTGAAAGGACAGGCTAGCTCGATGTAAGAGCTTCTTCTAAACATAGCTAAAGAGGCCAAACTCTGCATTTAGGGCTTCTTTAAACCCAGCAGAGCAGCCAGCATCCACACAGGACCCCAGGGACAGAAGGACACACAAAAAGACAGCTGTAGAAACTCGCAGAAATTAAAATGAGGCTTCTGGATTCTCATGGTCTCAGAGGTAGTGTTTTGAGCCAAGTCTAAGACTATCTCAAAAGCATAGGGCATCCCAGTATTACACTAATTCATAAGGCAGTAATTCTTACAAAGGAAGTTTATTGCCCCCTAAGCCTCAAGGAGGCTCACAGGGTCGAGAGCAGGTATGGAAAAATCAGTGGATAATAGTCTCAAACCTCAAACTATTTTGTTCATCTCTAAACAACCAGTTTCCAACATTTCATGAAAAATTCCTTTAGCAATATTAGAAAGCTTTAGATTCATAATTCCCCTCTCAACCCACCAACACACACACAAAAATGCACACACACTTTCCTTCTCTAAAAACAAAACAACAGTATCTATAACCATGTCTATTTTGGTATCATGACAAACTTATCTATGTATATTCTGGAAGGATTACAATGACTTGATGGGCAAATGTTTTAAAGAGAAACATAAACCTGATGTAGGATAATTGCACCACTGGTAATCTCCAGGGATTTGCATTCCTTTTTTTTTTTTTTTTTTTTTAACTTTTCAACTGTTTTGAGGAAACGTTCCCCAGAGGCCAGGTGTTTAGGATCAGGATCTGACTAACCGACAGTCAAAATGATGTTGATGACAATAAGCAACAATAGTAATCAGAAGAAATAACTGTGATGATAGTAATAATCCTGGAGGTGCCATCAGAGCCAAACGTTGCCATGGAAACTGTGAAAATGAGAAGGGGTGGGAGACATAGAAAATCTTTTACAATGGAGTGCTGTGTTCCTGGAACTTCTGAGAATGAGCTCATGTATTGTATCCTAAAGAAGATTCAGATAAATAGCGATGTTTCATGATTACACACAACAGAGTTAAGGACAAAACGGCTTGCCAAGATAGGAAAGGACGTGCTGGGGCGATGGGTATTTGGGGTGATGGGTATTTGCCTTCAGGGTCTGCCTCAGAGAAACAGCTGCACACCATCTTTTCAGAGAGAATTTAAACCAGCTGCACCGTAAGGAATGTACACAACAAAATGAAAATGTTTTGAGCACGGTAGTTCTTTTCCTTCTGCGCAGCTGTCCAGAGCAGTTCAAGTTTAATAGTGGCACACGTCACTCTTTAAGGCACAATACAGAAATTTTCTGAGTCCCAAGATTGAAATCTGAATGGCTATAAAACCCTCTGCAGCTATTTCCTAAGAACATAAAGAAAATGCTGGTGCAGAAAGAGGTCAGAAAACCCATCTGGATTGCTTTCGAGTTTGGCAAGTCTATCTCTGAGGTATTTTTTTGTTGTTTAAAAACACTTATCACGATGTTATACAATTATACATGAAATCATTCTTCATGTTAGGCCACACCCTGGCTACTAACACTTGCAAAAAGAATCACTCTCATTTCCTGGGATAGCCAGCCTGTCTACATGTCCGCCCACTCTCAAGCAAGCCTTGGAGAAGCTGGGCCACAGAAGGTGAGCCAGGCCCTTCCAGTCATGGTGCCCACATCCAAGGGGACCAGAGGACAACCTCCCTGTATATGGTAGCTTCACCAAACACAGTTTGTCATAAGCACCCAGAGATGAATATCTAGAATAATCAGTAATCTGGAAGTTCTTCCACTAACAAGAATAGTCTTCCCTTCTCGTGGGCTGATACTTTGTGTCAGTATAGAATGTTCTCCATTCTCCTTCCTACATGTGAGATAATAGCTACTAATTTCTCATTCTTTTCCTGAATAAATATATTGTGATGGTAGAGGTATGATATCTGGTCACCAGCATACAAGCTAATCTGTTAATAATATGGTAACTAAAGTATTCATCTTTTTATTTTGTTCTTCTTCCCAGAAATGTAAGAGGTTAGAGGGAATATTATGTGCTTACATTTCTTTAACTAAAAGTGCAAAATACTGAATAATTCTCCCCAGTGACACTCTGAGAGAGTTATACATGTCTCCTAGTGAAAACCAGTTTGGAGAGCCAGATAGAACTGTACTTAAATCCAATCCCAGCTTTGCCATTTACCAGCTGTGGGAACTTCATCTTTCTAAACCTCATTTATCTCCTTCATAGAAGAAGGATGATGAAATTACTAAAGCCATTGAGAGGATTAAAGGAAAGCACATATGCGCCATGCCTTGTCCAGAGCAAGTGCTCAGTACTTTTACTATAGGTGACAAGTGGATAACTGATAAGTTGTTGTAAAAGATTTGTTCATCCTAATGGAAAGAAGAGTAAGGCAGCGTGATACAAGACTATAGAGTTTTGTGCTGAAAATGCCTTTTCTACTAGAGCTGGAACACCAGCTTCAGAGGGTCTGCAGATTAGGAAGTCAGTGGCACCCAGAGGGTCATCCCAGTGTGGACGGGGGAGTCTTCTACCCTTCCTACAATAACCCCTGGAAATCTCCAAAAATACACAGCACTATAAGAGCTTTCCCCAACATAAGAAATTGAAGAGAAAAAAAAAAAAAACACCCTCTAAGGACAAGAACCCAGTCTCATTTCTTGGCGCCGTGAGGCATCCGACAATAACAACAACAACAAAAATAGCCATAGCCATCACCCCAGTTTGGAAACACTCTTGAACCACAGACCTGGCTCCAGGTTGCTTCTGAGGTCTCACAAAGTGAAGGCTTTCTCTGAGCCCTTTCCTGGTAATGATTTAGAATTCTGCAAACAATCTAGAATACAGGCCTCAGCCCTCTTCGTCACTAACAATTCTGTTTTCACACTTATCCAGCCAAGTTGCAGGAGGAACCCCTGAAGTAGTCTAAAACACATATTCAGTTATCAAAGTTTTTGGTCCTCAAGTCACTTTGATTTTACTAAAAGCAATCATTTGAAGGACATCTTGTCAGCTGGAATCCCAAACAAACAGACGAGCTTGAAACAGGAGTAAGTGATTTGAATTCTAACAGTTTTCCCTTGAAATAAGCTTTGTAGTAAAGGTTGTGATGCCAAGAAAAGATAAAAGGGAGCAGAGCTGCAGATAGAGTTCAGGATGACTTAAAAATCAAATATAATCATAAAATGCTAGGAGTTTAGCCAGACGAGCACGCAGGAAAATCTCAGCCCTCCCTTCTTTCATTAAGATTTCTATTTCATATACTCTGAAGGTTGATGTCAAAGGGTGAACAAGCACCGGGGAGCCCCTCAGGGAAGGTTCAGAGGGCTCCCGGTCAAGGTTGGCCCTATCATTAGGCAGAACAGGCAGTAGCCTAGAGCCAAAGAGTATTAGGAGCAATGAAAACGTGTAGTGACTGGATACCCTTTGGCTGACTTCAGGCTTGCAGGCATCACATTTTCCAGTATACCTGGGGCAATAAAAGTCTTCATCTCCACCTCTCAATTCAATCCAGGACATACAGCATTGATTTCTGACATTAAATTGCATTGAGGGTTTCTTTACTATTGTTGAATATAGCTATTTCCCATTGTTTATAATGCATATCTCTTTTAGAAAAAAAATAAATAAATAAACGTGAAAGAGCTACATAATGTGAGATACCATCTACTCAAAAGTGTTTTAATAAGCAGATTTTGTTGATTTATACATTTCTATTGCCTGAATAGATTCACTGAATCTGCAAAACAACACTGGATTTTAAGGGATTTTAAACTACATTTGCTTAAAGACAAGCAGCATTATTCAACGGCTGCCATTCTGTATGTTGATACAGCTTTTGACCTACAAGAACCTACATACTTGATGATAATAATTCAAAAACTGTCTCTTCACCAGCCTCTACTCAAGTGGGAAAGATTTATTGAAGCTCTGCCTTCTATAAAACCTGCTGTTTGGTACCCATGGAATATGAAATTCTCACAACTGCTAGACCACTCGCTAGTACTGTATATCCATGCAGTTCTGTCCCAGACCCTGCCTTGTATGCCTAGCAACATGTGAAGATTTCAATTTCTAAATCCAGTGATTCCAGTTGTACTTATTACTGTCATTATGTGGTCTCACTAAATATTATTAAAAGCAATTATTATGAATATGAAGAACAAAAGATCTACTACCTCTACAAAAACCAAATGTATTGAAAAGAGACAATAAAGTCAGGTCACCAAACTCAAGAACAAGGCCTTTTCCTGCTTCACAAGGTTGATGAATTTGTGTATAATTATGGATTTCTATTTATTTATTTTATTTTATTTTATTTATTTTTTTTTTTTTTATTGTTTTGAGATGGAGTCTTGCTCTGTAGCCCAGGCTGGAGTGCAGTGGCGCATTCTCAGCTTACTGGAACCTCTGCCTCCCAGGTTCAAGCAATTCTCCTGTCTTAGCCTCCCAAGTAGCTGGGATTACCGGCACCTGCCACCATGCCTGGCTAATTTTTAGTAGACATGGGGTTTCACCATGTTGGCCAGACTGGTTTCGAACTCCTGACCTCAAGTGATCCACCCACCTTGGCCTCCCAAAGTGCTGGGATTACAGGCATGAGCCACAGCACATAAGACTTGTGTAAGCTATTTTTACGCTTCTCTACGTTAACTGACTTTTTTGATTGGGTGATCCACTAAGGGTTTTATTTTGGTCAAAGAAGAATAATTTCATTTTATTACACATGAAATGATATTTTGGGATGATACTGAGGTAGTTTCTCCTTTTCTATTGTCAGGGCCGTCTTTACTTTGAAAGATACGGAAAGACTGTGTATATCCTTGCTTGTGATCTTCCCAATCAGTAGCATCTGTTTCTAGGTCAGATGGCATACAAGTTCCTCCCCTGCTAAGAGTTACTGTTTTCGTGCCTCCCCCAAAAGATAAATAAAAATAAGATTGAATATGGTCTTTTAATCTTGGAGTCATAAAAGAAATGTTGAGTGGCAGGGGCTCAAATCACTCCCAGATGAGACATCACAACTTGACAAGTGATAGAGCATGTGGCTTTGCATGTGTGAGGTTTCCTCCTGGAAAACAATAATGGCAAACCACAGACAGGATCAGGAACACTAATTATTGCTTGGGTGTAATTTATTATACCTTAGATTCTAGAAAACAAAACATAGCAACATGCTTCACTCTTGTCATGCAGAGAAGCTGTGACTATTTCTCTGTAGATAATCAGAGCCTGGACAATGGTCCTGAGATTGTCTAGGTACCACTATGAAAAATACCTCAACCACAAATGGATTTCTAAGTAGCCAGACCTAATGGGCCACCTTTAATGATTAACAGGGCCAAATCTTGTTATTTTATACTTAAGGTAACTGGAGCAGATAAACCACATATGATCTGATCAGTGTACTCATTAAAGAAAAAGTTGGTGCATTTGCTCTAATATATGTCCCTGTGTCAGATATATGTGCCAATGACACATTCGATAAATTTCTGTTAAGTAATCATTGATTAATTAACCTAATTAATTTCATAAATTAAATTTTCCCATAACTATAATAAAAATTTTTATGATGTGGTTTGATATACAGAGATTAGAAAATATCCAGGTTAAACCACGTCTATACAAATACTTCCTAAATTGTGGATACTATAATACAACCTTACTTTTTCTTGCCTCTATCTCAGGATGCTTTCCTTTTTTATATACCTATCATCCCTCTGGTGATATTTAATTAGCAATAATTACTTCAATCATTTATTTTAACTTTACCATCTTGGTCAAACTACTTTCTTTCTAAATTCTAACACAGATCCACCATGAAAGGTGAGCCACCTTGAAATCACACCATTGTGACGAAAATTGCCAGGATCACCATAGCTTACTGCCACAAGGCACAGTCATCTGTGTCTTAGCAGACTTCTAAGAGGAAATCTTAGGATGCATTGTACTAGAGTTCACTTTTGAGAGCTGGTAACCACCTGGGACTCCATTAATCCTGATTTACTAAAAAAGAGATATCAGAGAAAAAAGCATATTGTCCCCTTCCTTATTTTTATCTTAAACTCAGAATTTCCTTGACAAAATGTAATTCCAATGCAAGCATTCTAAATGGGAAGTTTAACTAGTAAATAAAGTTGTGTTCTCAAGGTGGTAGAAAGAAGATAGGAAGGAGGGAGGGAGAAAGGAATGGGGGAAGGAAGGGAGGAAGAGATGGGGAGAGAAGAAAAAAGGAAAGGGGTGGAAGAAAAAGATGGCATGTTTTCTAAAGAAATTATTATTATTATTATTATTATTATTATTTTGAGGCATGGCCTTCTTCTGCCAGCTAGGCTGGAGTGCAGTGGTGCGACCACAGTTTACTGCAGCCTTGAACTTCTGGGCTCAAGTAATCCCCTGCCTCAGCCTCCCACAGCACTGGGATTATAGGAATGAGTCACCATGCCCAACCACTTTTACATATTATTTTTAAACAAGGAAAAGAGATATGCAGCCACCAATCGAATAGCTAAAGCTTTCTTGATGTGATGACTACATAACACTCTCAGAGAAAAATTCTAAGAGGTGCGGGAGAGTGTAAAATTGTAGGGAGTTGTGAACTATTCCCCATCCACCATCACACTCTATCAACAGAGGATTTTAAAATCTGCATTCAATTGGAGCCTAGGCTAGGGGTACCTCAAAGAGCTGGAAGCATTGATCACCATAGCACAAAATTACAAAAGGTGATCAACAATGTAATATTGATAAAGACATAAATGTTGGATGAGTTTAAATATTGGGTACTATGTCATGCTTTTTTCCCCTCATACACAGCATCTTCAATTTTAAAAGTCCATAGAATGCAAAGACAAGTGCATATGGATGTTAACTGCAGCAGCACTTAGCCAAAAAAAAAAAGTGAATATTACAAAAATGAGCATCGATAGAAAAAAGGTGAAATAAATTGTGATACAGCTGCACAGTGGAATACTATATAGCTATTTCTATATTTAAAAACGGTACTAAAGAAAATTATTGTGTATGTGTGCTGCATATGCAAAGAAAAATAGTCAAAGAGATGTATAGAACTATAAGAAATATAGCAACATAGGAAAGAGTTGGAAGGGATATATACCATACTTAACAAGGACTACTTCTGATGGAGAATGGTATCAGAAAGAACAGATGAAGAATACTTTCTACTTCTTATTTACATAATTCAAATTGTGTAGGATAGTATACTTTCTTTTTTGTGATATCTTAGTATTTTTTCTCAAATTTCAAAGATGTTTTATGTTACTATTCCTAGAAACACTCTGGGTATGAACCACAACTTCCACCATTCCAAGTGTTTTTAGAATGGAACTTGAAGAACCTTAGACACAGTAGGGTTCCCTTTATAGAATCAGCAATCCCCAGCAGAAGACACTACAAGATTTTGTGGATCCACCTAATCTCTCAGGGTCCCCAAAAGAAGGAGCAGCCTAAAACAATCGTGGAGTATGTGACCATGTCAGGCTAAAATACCTATCAGGTGCATCTCAGAAGTGAGAGCTAGAATATCAAAGTTTACTTTTCCTTCCCAATATAATATCGCATACAGAAGTTTTTAGAAGCTAGTCACAGAATATCTTAGAAAGTTGCATTGCTTATTTAAATTACATTTTGTGGATTTCATGGATACATAAAAACACTCTCAGGATGGTAAAATAAACTGTTCATATTGCGTTTAGGAACTTTTTGCCTTGCCCACTCCCCAAAATCATTTGAGAGCAGTGTATGTAGACTGGAAGTGAAAAGACTCAAGAAAGATGGCAAAATAGTACTTTCCAGTGCTCATCCTCCTGCAGAAACATCAATTTGAACAATTATTCAGGCACAAAAATAGCTTCAGAAGAGCTACAGAAACCAAGTAAGTGATTACAGTATCTGGGTGTAGCACAGAAAAGATGTGTTGAAGAAGGTAGGCCGGGCGTGGTGGCTCATGCCTGTAATCCCAACGCTTTGGGAGGTGGAGGCAGGTGGATCACCTGGGATCAGGAATTCGAGACCAGCCTGGCCAACAGGGTGAAACCCTGTCTCTACTGAAAGTACACAAAAAAATTAGCCAGGCATGGTGGTGGGTACCTGTAATCCCAGCTACTCAGGAGGCTGAGACAAGAGAATCACTTGAACCCAGGAGGCAGAGGTTGCAGTGAGCCGAGATCGCGCCATTGCACTCCAGCCTGGGTGACAAGAGCAAGACTCTCTCAAACAAAAAATAAATAAATAAATAAATAGAAAAAAGAAAAGAAGGTAGGAAGGACAGTTCACATTACCTACCCATGACACCCTCCGCCAATCCCAGGCAGCACAGAATAAAGACAGATACCCTTCATATGGAGGAAAGAGACGAGAGTGAGCAGCAGACTTTGCCTCAGACTCCAACGCTAAGCCTGCCCCAGTAAAATCCAGCACTGGGGAGCACCCTATGGCTTTAGACTGCAGGCCAGCCTGCCAGGCGGAGCCTCCAGACTTGCCTAGGCACCAGGCCAGATCTTATAGCCCCAGATTCCAGGCCTGCCTGCGAGACTCAGTCCCCAACTTCCAGACCACACACATGTCTCTGGATGAGCTGACTGGTAAAGGGATTGCCCAGATAAAGCCAATCTGCAAAGATTGGAATAAGTCCCTACTTCTTCAAATGCACAGACACCAATGCATAACCACAAAGATCAAGAACAATCAAGGTAACATGACCTCACCAAAGAAACAAATTAAAGCTTCAGTAACAGACCCTAAAGAAATGGGGACTTACAATCTGCCCAACAAAGAATTCAAAAGAATCGTTTTAAGTAATCTCAGCAAACTTCAAGAAGATACACAGAAACAATTTTACAAAATCAGAAAAATAATAAATAACCAAAATGAGAAAATTAACAGAGATTGAAATTATTTTTGAAAACCAAACAGAAATTAAAAGCTGAAAAACACAGTAAATGAAATAAAAAATGCAATTGAGGGCATCAACAGCAGAACCAATAAAACAGAAGAAATAATTTGTAAATTAAAAGGCAAGTTATTTGAAAATGTACAGAGAAGAAAAAAGAAAAAAATGAAAAGTAAAAAACAAAGCTTATAGTATTTATGTATCAGCATCAAAAGAGCAAATATTCAAGTTATAGGAATTAAGGAAAGAGAAGAGAGATGAAGTAGAAAGATAAAGTTTTCAAATCTGGGGAAAGATATAAAACTTTTCAAATCTGGGGAAAGATATAAATATCAAGGAGAAAGAAGATCAACATTCTTCAATCAATCAGATTCAATCCAAACAAGACTACACCAAGACACGTTAAAATCAGATTGTCAAAAATCAAAAACACAGAGAAAATGCTGAAAGCAGCAAGAAAAAAGAATGAAATAATAAATAAAGAAGTTCCAATAAGCCTGGCAGTGAACTTCCCAACAGAGACCACATAGGCCAAGAAAGAATGGGACAGTATATTCAAAGTGCTGAAGGAAAAAAAAAAAAAAAAACTGCCAACCAAGAATATTTACCTGACAAACTGTCCTTCAGAAATGAAGAGATAAAGATTTTCCCAAACAAAAGCTGAGGAGGTACATTGCCACTAGATCTGCCTTATAAGAAATGCTAAAGGGAATTCTTCAAGCTGGAAAAAAAGTGATGCTGACTAGAAACACATAAAAGTATAAAATTCACTGGTAAAAGTACATGGTTGAATTCAGAATACTCTAATACAGTAATGGTGGTGTGTAGGTAACATATCATGACTATGACAGTTAAAAGAAAAAGATTATTTTAAATACTAACATAACAAAAAAAAATAGTAACAGCTACAATTTAAGGATACACAATACAAAAATATGTAAATTATGATATCAAAAACATAAAATTGGGGGTAGGGTGGGATAAAAGTGTAGAATTGTATACGCAATCAAAGTTAAGTTGTTATCAGCTTAAAATAGCCTGTTATGAAGTGTTTTATGTAAGCTTCATAGACTACAGACTATAATACAATAACCTTTAGACTAGACTAAATAGACCTAACAAATATATACAGAACATTTCACCCAATAGCAATAGAACACACATTCTTCTTAAGAATACATGAAGTATTCTCCAGAATAGCCATAAAACAAGTCTTAATGAATTGAAGAAGACTGAAATTATATCCACAATGTTACGAAACTAGAAGTCAATAACAAGAAAAGCCTTGAAAAATTCCCAAAAAGATGGACATTAAACAACACGCTCCTTAGCAATAAATGGGCCAAGGATGAAATTTAAAAATATCTTGAGACAAATTAAAATGAACACACAACATAGAAAAACTTATGGGATGCAGCAAAAGTCATTCTAAGAGAGAAGATTATAGCAATAAACACATACATCCAAAAGAAAAATGATCTAAAATAAATAGCCTCATGTTATACCTCAAGGAACTAGAAAAAGAAGAACAAACTAAGCCAAAAGTTAGAAGGAGGAAAATAATAAAGGCCATAGCAAAAATAAATGAAAGAAAGAGAGAATAGAGGCAGGCAGGCGGATCACCTGAGGTTGGGAGTTTGAGACCCACCTGGCCAACACGGTGAAACCTAGTCTCTACTAAAAATATAAAACTTAGCTGGGCATGGTGGCATGTGCCTATAATCCCAGCTACTCAGGAGACTGAGGCAGGAGAATCACTTGAACCTGGCAGGTGGAGGTTGCAGTGAGCTGAGTTTGCACCAATTAACTCCAGCCTGGGTGACAGAGTGAGATTCCATCTCAAAAAAAAAAAAAAAAAAAAGAGAGAGAGAGAGAATTGAAAAGAAGTAGAAAACATCAACAACCCTGAGTTGGTTTTTGAAAAGATAAGCTCAGAAAACATTTAACTAGACTAAGAAAAAAAGACTTAAGTAAAATCAGAAATGAAAAAGACATTACAACTGATAACACTGAAATACAAAAAAATCACGAGAGACTACCATGCACAATTATATGCCAACAAATCAGATAGCCTACAAGAAATAAATTCCTAGACACATAAAACCTACCAAGACTGAATCATGAAGTAGAAAATCTGCATAGACCAGTAAAAAGTAAGGAGACTGACTCAATCTCCTTAATAAAACATTTCCCAACAAAGAAAAGCCCAGGACCTGATGGCTTCAGTATTGAATTCTACCAAACATTTAAAGAACTAATACCAATCCTTAAACTATTTCAAAAGATTGAAGAGGAGGGAACACCTCCAAACTCATTTTATGAGACCACTATTACCCTGATACAAAAGCCAGATAAGTACACTACAAGAAAAGAAAATTACAGGCCAATATCCCTGATGAACATTGACACAAAATCTTCAACAAAATACTAGCAAACCAAATTAAGCAGCACATTAAAAGGATTATTCACAATGATCAAGTGGGACTTATCCCTGAGATGCAAGGACGATTCAACATACACAAATCAATAAATGTGATATACCTCATTAACAGAATGAAAAACCAAAAGCATATGGTCTTCTCAATAAATGCAGAAAAATCACTTGACAAAGTTCAACATCCGTTCACGATAAAAACAAACTTTCAAAAAAAAGGTATAAAAAATGTAGGCATTTATCAAAAAAATACATACAATGGCCAAAAAGTATATGAAAAAGTCTCAACATTAATCATCAGGGAAATGCAAATTAAAACCACAATGAGATACCACCTCACACCTGTTAGAATAGCTATCACCAAAAAGATAAAGGATAACAAGTGTTGAAGAGGATGTGGAGAAAACATGTGCATTGTTGGTAGGAGGAATGTAAATTAGTACAGCCATTATGGAAAACAGTATGGAGGTTACTCAAAACCTTAATAATAGAACGACAATATGATCCGACAATCCCACTACTGGGTACATACCTAAAGGAAATGGAATCAGTATGTTGAAAAGATACTGGCACTCTGATGTTCATTGCAGCATTATTCCCAAGAGCCAAGATATAGAATCAACCTAAGTGTTCATCAACAGATGAATGGATAAAGAAAATGTAGTATATACATCATAAAATACTATTCAGTCTTAAAAAATAATAAAATGCTGTCATTTGGTATAGCTTGGATGAACCTGGGCATTATATTAAGTGCAATTAGCAAGGAACAGAAGATAAATGCCGTATGATCTCATTGAAACATGAAATCTAAAAAAGTCAAACTAATAGAACAGAGAGTAGAATGGTGGTTGCCAGGAATTTGGGGTAGGGGTCAGGGCTGGGGAGATGTTTGTCAAAGGATACAAAATTTCAGCTGGGAGGAAATAAGTTCAAGAGATCTATTGAACAACATGGTAATTATAGTTTATAACGATTTATTATACTCTTGAAAATCACTAAGAAAGTCAATTGTAAGTGTTCTTACCACAAAAAAATAACAATGTGAGGTAATGTGTATGTTAATTAGCTCAATTTAGCTACTCTACAATGTATACATATTTCAAAATTTAGGTTGTACATAATAAACATATACAATTTTTGTCAATTAAAAAAACATTTTTGAAAATAGAAAAAGAAAAGTCGTATATATAGCTATGTAATGGAGAATAAATTCTTCAATGAAGACACCATTTGGAAATAAAGAGAGCCTAAGAATATGCTCTTAATAAAAGCTTCTTATTGTTATTGTTTTTTGATTTTCTGCTAAATAAGGTAACTTTCATAATAGCCCTGCAATAGAATAAGTATGAGTACAGTAAGTGTTGTTATGTGTCATATTTATCAATAGCGATGCATGTTGTCTCAGAAACATATACCTTTTTTCATAAACTAACTTTGGTGTAATTTCTACATTATCAAAAGTCAACATAGAATTAATTTTCTCTACCTACAGTACTCCACTTATTCATTCGAAAAATGTCATGACTGCTTACCTCCAATATTCCAGAAACTCTGACATGTGGAAATTCTTTGTAAAGTGGAAAGTACTACTCAAATATCAATGCTTGTTTTTCAGTCTGAGCAGTCATTTTTGTGTCTGCTGTCTCCTTAGAGCAGCTATTGACTGCTCTCCAGAAAAAAAGAGAATCTGATAGGTCTCACAGAGGTGACAGAGAAATTTCAGCCACTTCCACCTTTTATAAGAGAATCACATAATATTCTCCATTGTACCCAACAGGACTATAATAAAGGCAACAGGACTCATGTAGGTGACCTAACAGGGAAGGGAATGTTGGTTAGGCAGCACCACCTAATGGCTGCTGGACAGAACCTGTATCCTCTACCTTGAGAACATGGGCTGCTTTATCACTTTTTTGTAGATGGGTTTTAGATACAGGTAGACTAGGCATTACACTATTAATTTTTACCAAGGTCAAAAGAGGTACATGACCTCAAGCACCTCCTTAAATGCTGGTAGAAATGTGACTGGACAATGTCAGGCATATCAGAATTACTGCCACTTAGCCTACTCAAAGCTAATAGATTCAGGACACCAAGACTAATATGATGGCATCTTGCTTTCTATTAAAGGCACTTCTTTTAATTTCTGCTACAGACAAAGAAAGAGGAAATAAAAGCTACTTAGAATAAACCCTGCTATAACTTAGCATATGTCTGGAAAAGAACTTCAGGGGAAATTCAAGTTGAGATTCACTTCCCAACAATTAATTTCCATGATCATAATGATTGAGATGAGGACTGACGTTATCCCCTAACCCTACTCCGCACCTCCCTCTTCTCATTGTTAACACATCGATGTAGAAAAACGCTTTCTTCAGCTCTTTCTAGTCTAACCATAAGTTATTATCACCCAGAAACAGTAATGCATACTTGTGTGCCAAAAAGGACAAAGGACTGCTTTTTATTGGAGTAATCCATAAATTCCAACTTCATTACTTCCACATTTCTTTTCTGAAAACAAAAAGGATTATTTAATCAGATAAACACACCTAACTTTACTCCTCTCCCATCCCTCTCACGGCTGCTGAATCTAGTCTTTGTCTTCAAGGCTTTCATTTCCTTGATCTTTACATTATCGCTGAATCCTCTACTACTTTTGTCCATTTTCTCAGCCATACTTTCAATAGGATCGTGATTTTCCAGGACCCATTTAACCACCTTCATACCTTCCCTTCTAATTTTTAATCTCACATTCTTCGAGTCAGTCATTTTGCTTTTGAGACCCATTTTGAATACAGAGCATTACTGAGGGGGAAGTTCACATAACTGAGTAGATGGGATCTGCAGCATGTCCATGCCATCTAATTCCACTTGTCTCTGTCCACTGAGCCGTCTCCATCAATCATGTACACTGATCCCTGTTGAGATTCTCTTTATAGCTCTCTGAAAACTTCTACCCTTTGCAAGTCCTCACCAAACTACCGCCATATTACCTGGTTCTTCACTGAGATGCTAGATGACTTCAATTTGAACTCTTTAATTATTCTTTCTTAAACTTCCAATCTCCCTGCTTCTCATGGTTTTCCCCCTTTTAATCACATTCAACCAGAAGTGTCCGCCCAGGCTAATCTTTTCCCTCAGGGTTTTATCTCACTCTTTCCCTCCTCGGGTACTTAATAACAACTGCCTCTCCTCACATCTTCCGCCTCTTCCTCCCCCGGACACCTTCCTTCCTTGGTTTAAAAATACAACTCTTGGCCGGGCATCTTGGCTCACACCTATAATCCTTGGGAGGCCAAGGTAGAAGGATCACAAGGTCAGGAGTTTGAAACCAGCTTGACCAATGTGGTGAAACCCTGTCTTTACTGAAAAAAAAAAAAAATAGCAGGGTGTGGTAGCGCGTGCCTGTAATCCCAGCTACTGAGGAGACTGAGGCAGGAGAATCACTTGAACCTGGGATCTGGAGGTTGCAGTGAGCCGAGATTGTGCCACTGCACTCCAGCCTGGGCGACAGAGTGAGACTCCGTCTCAAAATAAAATAAAATAAAAATAAATAAATAATAAAAATACAACTCTTCCCTCGAACCTGTTTTCTCATCAAGATGAAGTTCTATCCCGCTCCTCTTCTCTGTTGAGCTTCTGGAAAGGGTAGCTGTAACTCACTGTCACCATATCCTTCCACCTGTTTAGCCTTCTTAGCACTGACTATCAGGTTTTTCAATGACTTTTGGCTTCTCTAAGGCACCGGTATCCTCCTGATTACGAAATCCAAAGACCTATGCTTGGATTTTCCCTTCTGTCTCTCCTCAGTATCCAGTCCTGTTACCATCTTCTTCATGAAACCCCCTTCTACATTGGCTTTCAGGAACACATTGTTCTCCTACCACCCCAATTATTCCTCCCACTTCCTCTACTTCCTTTGCCTTGAAATTACCTCCAAGGTAACCATGTTCCCAGCACATAGGATACACAGGGATCAATGCAAATAAAACTCCCTGCCCCAGTTCATTTGTAGAAGCTAACATTCTAGGGGGAGACAGAAAATAACACAGTAATTAGACAAATCATTTAGCATGTTAGAAGGTGAATCAGGTATAATTCTCACTCTTTCAGATGAGAAAATGGATGCCTAAAGGGAATGAATCATTTGCATGAGTACAGGTAATCAGTATCAGGATTACTCCAATCCAGCGCCCTGACTCCCAACACCGTGCTACACAACATCTCCAATGCCCAAGAAAAGACCTCTGGAAAAGAACTTCCCTTATAGAAAAGGATTCTGTGCAGCAGAGCCTGACTTTTCTCCTACACTTTCCTTAGTGCATATTCCCCCTCTTTAGGACCCTGACACCACAATGCCTAGTCTCAATAGCATGTTACTCTCCACATAAAATTCCAACCCAAAATAGAAAAGAATCACCTAAAGTTGGCTTTGTTTTCCTTCACTCACATAAGAAAGACAGAGGGAAATTTTGAAAAATGTCAACACCTAAGGAAAAATGTAACTTAAAAATATGAAGAAAATACACAAATTATACAAAAAAAGAGGCATGAATACGGTTAATCTTATGAAGTACAGGTTTCTGATTTAGGCATAAATACCTAAATGACTCAAGCAACTCACCCATTCCATCCTTCGCCCTGCTTTTGGAAAATGTCTATAAATAAGTTCCCCAAGACTTTTGTGTTGTCTACTTGAAAGCTGGGGCACACAGCAGAAGGCAGGCTGAACTCCCATTGTAAGCCCATGATCTGGTCCTTGCAGATACAGGTTATTAGCTCCCCCTCCTATGAAACAGTTCTCACTATGCTTCCACTCCTTCACCCAGTCCCCATTAAACTAACGGTCCTACCAAATAAAGTCTACCAAGTAGAAGTTCTCAATAGAATGACAACTTAACTAGGTCAGGATCCATAAAAGTTAGTTTAGTTCAATTAAGCAAACAATTATTCAGCTCCTATTACATGCCAGGCCCTGATACAGAGTAGTCATTTAATCAATATTGGTTGAATGAATAAATGAATAAACGAATAACTAAATAAATGCCTTGTTGTGTGCTAAGGCTACACATGCGAATGAGACATATCCCAGCTCTCAAGGAGCAAGTTCACCTCTCAAGCTGAACATGTACACATCCAAACTTCAGCGTATTCAAAAACTAGCTATTCATCTTTTTTTCTCTCTTTTGAGACAAGGCTGGAGTACTGTTGTGCTCCTGGCTCACTGCAGCCTCCACCTTCCTAGGCTCAGGTGATCCTCCCATCTCAGCTTCCTGATTAGCTGGGACTAGAGGCATGCACCACTAATTTTTGAATTTTCTTTTTTTTTTTTAAGACGTTTACACCATGTTGCCCAGGCTGGTCTTGAACTCCTGGGCTCAAGTCATACTCCCACCATGACCTCCCAAAGTGCTGGGACTAGAAGCATGAACCACCACGCATGGCCTTCATCTTCTTATTAAAAGTAAACTTTGTTCTCCTTTCTTATTTTGCTTATGTTCCCAATCTCATTTAACCTCAGAGTCATTCATACTTCCCTCTCCATGGGCCCCTACATCTTCCAAGTCCATGGCCTTATTTTCCTTCCCATGATCACTTTCCTAGGTCATGATTTATGAGCTTTCATTTGAATAATTTGCTGTACCTTCCTGACTGGACACTCCAGCTCGTCTGTCCTGTCCTCCACCCTCACCCATGCCACCTACTCTCCACCTTGCCCCCAGAATTATCTTTCTAAAGCCTAACAATCTCAACAACTTTCCTGTTCAAAAACAATAACTGACTTTTCATCATCCTCTACTGTGGTAGTCACGCCATCCATGATCAAACAGCAGCCTCCATCTCCAATCTTACTTAAACCATACTTCCTTGTCTTACCTGACTTCCACATACCCTTAGCCCAAACTCATTGGATTATTATCTGCCCTAGAGCAGGTTCTACTCCCTCCAGCTTCTGTGCATACATCTGGGCCATCCCTTCCCCCTGAAATGCCGTGACTATGGGCCATGCCCATTATGGTTCTATACCTCCTCCAAGGCCTGACTCTAATTCCTTCTACTCCAAGGCATATTCCTAATTGGAACGTCCTCTCTCTCCTTTATTTCTCTTAATGAAATCCATTCATACTTTCATTATGGCATGTTTCACAGTCTTTCTCATGTTAGAATCACTATCTGCCTCTGTGAGATTTTGAGCCCCAGGAGATCCTGGACTTTATCTAATTCATCCATGTAATCCCCACAGTGCTCATTCCAGTTGTGGCTGAATTGGCTGGGTAGTAAAATATTTTGTCTATAACTGAACTGAGCATACATAGAATGATGCTAATGAGAAGTGACTGAGATTTAAACCTGATTTTAAATAGAAGAAAATAAACAGTTTGCTTTGCATGAAGAGGAGTTAGTACCCTGGTCATGAACTCTCTCAATCTCATCAGTCTTCCAGGAAATACATAGTCCTCCAGGAAACCCCTATAACTTTTTTTGCAAATGCAAAGCCAGATTCACAGGGGAGACTGGTGAGAGAGTTTCATGAACTCCAGCTTAATTCTTCACTACTACATACACAACACAAAGCACAGGCCCTGCAGACAACAAGAGCAACACTTAAAGACAACCCTAGTAAAGGACAAACTTGGTGGAAAATAATACAAAAACATACTTTTAACTTGTCCAATGCCAGTTCCTGAGCCATGCCAAAACATTACCTCTTGAAGATGAGAAGGCATTGGAAGAAGGGGTAAAAAGAAGGGAATTGAGACTTTAAGGGTATTGAGACAAAGAGGAGGACCCACGACCATCTGCTGGACCCCACCCAGGGATTTTCCATGTTCTGCAACCTAATATTTGCTTCCTGGACACCGAAATGGCCCTTCACATCCTCTTGATTTGACCAACAATTTCTGCATCCCATCTCTGGTCACACACTAATGGTTAGCTGCCACTTTCTTGGATAACTACATGGGGTGTGGCATCCCCTTCAGATCCCTGACTCTAACTGTTAATCATATCTTTGATGGCAATAGAAAGATTTATGGTCCTGATCCCATATTCCTAAATCACCTCCAGCTGGTCAGTCGACTGGTGAAAGAGACTCAAAAAGATGAATCTAGAGAAAAGATTGCCATGAACAATATGTACTTGCCTGATGTGTTCCCTCTATGCCAAACTCTACATTAACCCACCAAGGTGGCTTCCGCCACAGGATATGGGAAGATCTGAACATGCAGGGCCATTTCTCCACAAAAGAAACAGGACAAAAATGGACAATAATTCCTACTTGCTGGATGCCCTGACATTGACATCCCCTCATTCCTTGAATTTACAGTCAGTAGTAAACTTGCACAATCGAAATTAATCCTAACATAACTTCCTCATTGAAACTCCTAATGCTGTCAGGTTCTTTTATCTCACCCTTCCCCTAATGCACATCTCCGATCGGGTCCCACATGAATAATTTCACTGTACCATTACTGATACCAGCATTCGAATGATTTAACAAAAAACATAGCAATTTTTTCTTAACCAGAATCTAGCTGATCAAAATTCTGATTAAACTTTGGCACAAAAAATAATTTTTTGAAGAAAAATTTAAAGGACAATGAAAACGAATAGATATTCAAGTTTTTAGAAAATAAACTTCTAGAGACTGTCCAGGATCAATCCATATTTAGCCCAATTTCCTGCAACTTCTCCATGTAAAATATTGTACAATGAGAATTTATAGTCTGACTGGCAACCCTCAGGCACTGTAAAATTCTTAATCATCAAAAATGCAATTATGCTCACTATCCTGTAATTACTAAGGAAAGAAAGTGCACTCATACATTTTACAAAGATTTTCTAAAGAGAGGAAATGGTAGGTGGTGGGGGGAGAGTTTCTAATTAACTTTCAATTAATCAGAGATTCAAGTATAACCAGAAAACTCCACTTCTTAAACATTCCATGAGTACTTGCTATGCACCAAGCACTCAATTACTATAAATTGGTAAAGTGCAAAAAAAAGGCCATTTCCTAATTGATAGATGGAACCCCTTTCTGGAAATTCAGTTTAACAGATGATTCCACTCTGGGTTTGTACATCAAGGGAGGTCATATGTAAGTACCCAAAGCTTTGAAATTTTTAAACATTTTAGACATCTAAATCCAAATGAGATAGCAAGGATAGTTTTCAAGTTTTATCTTCTGAAATCATGAAGGGTTTCTGTTTGCCACAGGTATGTTTTAACTGTAATGCAGCATTTCAGTAGAGACAAACTATTTATGCTGCAAGTGACACACACACACACACACCTCCTCAACTCGGACTAAATTAATAAGGGATATTTGCTGAATTTTAGCTGAAAAGGCTGGAGGAAGATGCGGTTAGTTTGGATCCAGCGACTGGAAAGATATTGCCCAGGGCTAAGTTCCATCTCTCTCCATGTGGCTGACTTGCTCCTAAAGCTGCCTCACTCCAGATCTCACATTCTCAGGCTTCTTCAGGCAGAGGAAGGGAGGAGTCTCTTCCTACAGCATTTGGAAGAAGTGCTACATTCTCCTTACCCAGAAACCCCAGCAAATATTTCCTTAGGTCTCTACAGTCCTGATTTGTTACAGATCCTTCACTGAGCCACTCACAGGGCCATAGCAGATGGGATGGTCCTGACAGTGGCCAGTCAGAGGCCACTGTGGAACCAGGGTAGGTTCAATCTTTCCCAATCCTACAGGGCTGAGAAGGAAGGAAGGTAGCTTCCCCAAAGGAAACTTGGAGTACTTTTAAGACGAAGAAAGGGAGAGTGATGGCTAAAATATAAATACATGAATGTCTAACTAGACCACTAAATACAAAGCAAATTCTGAGGGCTTTACTCTTACTTGCCAGCCTTGGCATCAGGTCAATCATAATTTTCATATCAGAAATTTTTTTTAACATGTTTATTTCATGGAACTTTCCAGAGTGAGGGGTGAGAGGGTAGAGATAGCAACCTAAAGCTGCCCTCATTGTTCCAGCATTCTAGTATACTGGGGCAAAACATCAGAGACCCTTGGCATGAAATCTCAATGACCTCTTTGGAAAAAACAGACACTAGTGGTCAGTCCCCGGAATATATAGATCAAAATTTTCTAATAATACTAATAGCTGACATTGGTTATGTGCTTGCTAGGAGCCAGGCACTGTCAGCCCATTACCTGCATTAACTCATCTAATCCTCAGAGCAACCTCGGAAGTTGATCCTGTGATTGCCCTCGTATTACATATGAGAAAATTGAGGCAGAGAGAAGTTACCTTATCCAAGGCCACACTCCTAGGAAGCGGAAAGGCCAATACCGGAACCCAAGCTGTACAGCTAGAGGAAGAACAGGTCAGGATTCAAGAGTCCAAGGCTTTATTCTGGAGTATAACTTGACTGTTGGTGGAAAGGAACATTTCTGGATTTGATCATTGGTGCTGCTACTTAAATCTTCCCCAGTCCAGCTTCAGGGGAATGCATTCCAAGTTCCTAGAGTGGGAGAACTATAAAATACTAAAAGTCCAAGGTCAGCCTCTTGCTGGGAGCCCAGCGAGAGTACCTTTTGCCATAGGAGTGATGGGCTCAACAAAATATTAATAACAGCAGGAGAGGCAGGGCCAGCGTGGGCAGCACAGGTGTCTCTTCTTTGGGTGAGAAATCAGAGTGAATAGTGCCAGGTATAATAAAAAGAAACTGTAATGTCCTCCAAGGAGAAGAGCCTGTACTGCCAAAAACTGTCAGGAGTAGGATGGGGAATTCAGGGACTTTGCCCTTAGATTCTGCTGGGTGGAGGACCTGGAACCAAAGACTATTATTGCCACCCTTATGACTGTAAACTGCACTTTGCAATTTGTCCCTCTAGCCAGTGTGACCTGAGAAAGTAAAGGTTACATATTATGGGACATAATTAAAGGAAAAGTATTACATTAGCAGATGCTGAGAGTCCTAGCAATTACCATGATTTCATTTTTTAGCTATGGTTTTCTACTTTTTGCCCAAACATTAGAAGACGAGGATGGAATTCTAGAATCGCATTTGTTACAAAAAACACACCAACCCACTACACTAATTCTCCTGACCCACTGGAAATGGAGTGAATACAAAAGATAGAGTCTTCAGTCCAAACCCAACGCAGGTTCTGACACGCACATGGTGATGAAAATCCTACAGCTTAAAGAACTAAAGCAGCAGGGGCCAGCCAGCTCAGACACCACAGGAGGGCAAAGAGAAGCTGAACGAGCAGTCCATGCAGCTGAAGACCAAATGTTGAAACAGTGTCAAAGGTGCATTAAAATACCTGCTGCTGGTTTCCATGCACATTGTCTCCTGCAAGCTTAAATGACTGAAAGAAAGGTCAAGGAAAGGGACCACGAATTTCTGCCTTGGTGTCCAGGCTCGCTTCCACCCAGCCTAAGTGACAGCTGGCTGCAGTGTGCCTGCCACCTAATGGTGACACCAGTTGCTTTTTTATTTAAGTGGCTGATTGCACTTTTCAAAACATCTAGATTTCTCTCCTCACGCTAATTTCAGTGAAATGATAAGAGTATAAATTGCTTTGTTACAGTTCCAAACAGTAGCCCTGCTTGAATTTTTTATGGCTGTAATGAAGATCCTGAGTATGCTTTTAAATATTAAAATTCAGATTAAATATCAACTAGATGTAATGACAGCTTAAAAAATGTTATCAGTACATTGCTATGCTTCATGAATATAAAACCCGAAAAAAGCTGGGCTTCATTTACTATGCTCCTTCCAACCCAGGAATTTCAGGCTAAATTTCCTGACACCTTCATTTTCTCCCTGAATCCTATGTTTTTAGCTGTTAAGTGGGGGTGCAGCAAAGAGTTGTAGAATCAAACATTAAAGTTAATAATCCTTCTTTAAGAAACACATTTTCTGCACCATCATTTTCTCTGGCCACTTATTTCTTCTCTGCATTTTATGCACACGTCTTATCAAGATGTGTTATTTGAAGGCTGTGCCCCCAAGAACGCTCTCTCTACCCCGATCTTACATCGCAGGGGTGAATTGTTAAGGAATTTACACCACATTTAGAATCCAGGTAAAATTACCAGAAAAAAATAAAGGGCTAAAAACCCAATACCATACTTCATCAGAAAAGTAATGGAAAGTGAGTCTTTCTGAAGCATTAAAAAAAAAAAAAAAAAAAGTGTTGTTCTGATGGGACAGAAGAAGCAGTCTGCTGGTAGTCTGTGGTTCTGCAGCTCCACCCCTTGGCAGGTGTTGAAAGTAAATGATTTCTGCATGAGCCATCCTGGATTTTTTACATTAGATGTGTATGTGTGTGTAAAAATTTTGGTTTGGGGGATATTTTAATCTGCTTGACTGTAGTGATCATTTCACTTTGTATATGTATATCAAAACATCATGTACATCTTAGATATATACAATAAAAATATATTAAAAATAAATTTTTAAAATATTAAGTTTGAGGACATGGAGGATGACCAAGAGGGTGACAGAGCTGGTTTTGGCAAGGAATCATTGAAGCAAAACTGTGAAATGAGACATAATGATATTTGCTTTCTATTATAGGATTATCTATGTAATTGCTTTAATAGCAATCGTAATGGCATTAAATTCAGTGCCTGAAAGTGGTGAGATGATGAGATTGAAGGACATAAAACCAAGCAACTTAACCATAAGTTGGCATTTTATCCTTTCACTTTCAACTCTCCCTTGCCACACTGGTAAAGGCTAAATGCTCAGATCAGTGCCAGTCATTTTGTAGATTCTGGATATCTTGTAAACCAAGCAAATCTCCCTACATATGCAAGATCCATGGTGACATCACACGACCACATATTAATAAATTGTTATACAACATTCTTAAAGGCAGGATACATTACAGTTAAGAAAAATAATACCTTGGTTAGAAATAATGACTGGTATTGCCAATAAGTAAGAGGAAGGGGTGTAGGGAGAGGGGAGTGTAGAGTGCTGTGGGATGGCCTCTGCCTGCAGCTGTCTGCAGCCCAACTCGATTTGTTACCCAGCTTCCAGAAAGAGCCTTAGGCTGCCAGGGCCTGGCTGAGCCACAGAGGCTGAATTGGGACATGCTGAAAAAGGCTGACCACCTCATTGCTGTGTGCTTCTTCAAGCTAGAGCTTGTTTTCCTGCCTTCCAGATAGGAAAAGTAGGCTGTTGGAGCCTAAGCTGTGTCTCCAGAGAGCTCAAAAAGCCTTTGTCTGTGGCTCCCGGCTTATGAGTTGTCAGCCACTTCAAAGGCACTACTGGGGTCTACCTTGGCATTGTTTCCCTTTTCAACCTTTTTTGTTTTTAGCTTAGACTTCAGGCCTTTTTGTCCTTGATAAATTCATTTTTATAATTTTGGTCAGTGAAGAGGTTTCTCATAATGGACAATAAATAGGTAACAACAACTCAAAGGGGGATAGTTTAGTAATATCTAAAATCCAGGTAAGAAGGTGAGAAGTTTCTGGACCTGTGTTAGTTCCTCAAACATCTGTACGCATTTTCAACATGGTGACTCATGCTTCCTTTCTGTTATAAAGCACTACCATTGTGTATTGCTGCTTGGCTTACTCCCACTCCAAGAGATCCTAGTTGTAAAAGGTGGAGCCTAGACACCGGTACTTTTAAAATTTTCCCAGATATATCTAGTGCACCATCAGGATCAATGGTCCTAATTTTATTTCATTTTACTTTGTTTTTATTTCTAATTTGTTATTTTTAATTTTTGTGGTTACAAAGCATCTCATGTACTCATACTATGTGTATATATTTATGGGGTACAAACTATGCTTTGATATAGGCATGCAATGCATAATAATCACATCACAGAATGTGGGGTATCCAACCCCTCAAGCATTTATCCTTTGTGTTACAAAAAACCCAATCACACTTAGTTATTTTAAAATGTACCATGAAATTATTATTGACTATAGTCACCCTGTTGCGCTGTTAAATACTAGGTCTTATTCATGCCTTCTAATTATTCTTTTTGTATCTTTTAAGCATCTCCACCTCCTCCCCACACCCCTACTATCCTTCCTAGCCTCTGGTAATCATCCTTCTACTCTCTGTCTCCGTGAGTTCAGTTATTTTGAATTTTAGATCCCACAAATCAATGAAAACATGCAATGTTTGTCTTTCTGTGCCTGGTTATTTCACTTAATATAATGACTTGATGTTCTATCCATGTTGTTGCAAATGAAAGGATCGCATTCTTTTATACAGCTAAATAGTACTCCATTGTGTGTAAGTACTACACTGTTTTTATCCATTCATCTGTTAATGAACACTTCAGTTGCTTCCAAATCCTGGCTGTTGTGAACAGTGCTGCGACAAACATGGAGGTACAAATATCTCTTCAATATACTGATTTTCATTCTTTGGGGTACATACCCAGCAGTGGGAATGCTGGCTTATATAGTAGCTCTATTTTTAGTTTTTTGAGGAACCTCCAAACTGTTCTCTTTAGTGGTTGTGCTAATTTACATTCCCACCAACAGTGCACGAGGGTCCCCTTTTCTCCACATCCTCACCAGCATTTGTTGTTGCCTGTCTTTTGGATATACGCCATTTTAACTGGGGTGAGATGATATATCATTGTAATTTTCATTTGCATTTCTCTGATGATCAATGATGTTTAGCACTTTTCCATATGCCTGTTTGCCCCTTGTATGTCTTCTTTCGAGAAATGTCTATTCAAATCTTTTGCCCATATTTTATCAGATTATTAGATTTTTTTCATATGAAGAGCTCAGGTTATTAGATTTTTTTTCCTATAGAGAAAAAATTTGGTTATTAATTTCTGTCAGATGTGTAGTTTGCAAATAATTTTTCCCATTCTCTGGGTTGTCTCCTTGCTTTGTTGTTTCCTTTGCAGTGGAGAAGCTTTTCAACTTCATGTGATCCCATATATCCATTTTGCTTTGGTTGCCTGTGCTTGTGGGGTATTGCTCAAGAAATTTTTTCCCAGACCAATGTCCTGGAGATTTTCCTCAATGTTTTTTGTTTGGTTGGTTTTTGTTTTTTCATAGCCATTTCATAGTTCGAGGTCTTAGATTTAAGTCTTTAATCCATTTTGATTTGATTTTTGTATATGGTGAGAGATGATCTAGTTTCTTTCTTCTGCATATAGATACTGTTTTGCCAGCACCATTTATTGAAGAGACTGTCTTTTCCTCATGTCTGTTCTTGGCACCTTTGTTGAAAATGAGTACACTGTAGGTGTGTGGATTTGTTTCTAGGTTCTCTATTCTGTTCCGTTGGTCTATGTGTCTGTCTGTTTTTATGCCAGTACTATGCTGTTTTAGTTACTGTAGCTCTGTAGTATAATTTGAAATCAAGTAATGTGATTCCTCTAGTTTTGTTCTTTCTGCTTAGGATAGTTTTGGCTGTTCTGGGTCTTCTGTGCTTCCATATGAATTTTAGAGCTGTTTTCTCTATTTCTGTATGTTGTTGGTATTTTGATAGGGATTGCATTGAGTCTGTAGATTGCTTTGGGTAGTATGGACATTTTAACAATATTTTTCTTCCAATCCATAAACATGGAATATCTTTGTTTTTTTGTTTTTGGTTTTTTGTTTGTTTTGGTTTGGTTTTTTTGGTGTCCTCTTCAATTTCTTCCATGAGCACTTTAGTTTTCATGATAGAGAACTTTCACTGCTTTGGATAAGTTAATTCCTAGGTATTCAATTTTATATGTGGCTATTGTAAAAGGGATTACTTTTTTCTTCTTTTTCAAATTGTTCACTGTTGGCATATAGGAATGCTACTGACTTTTGTATATTCATTTTGTATCCTGCAAATTTACTAAATCTGTTTATCATTTCTAATAGTTTTTTGGTGGCATATTTAGATTTTTCCAAATATAAGATCATATTATCTGCAAACAAGAATAATTTGACCTCTTCTTTTCCAATTTAAATGTCATTTATTTCTTTCTCTTGTCTGATTGTTTTAGCTAGGGCTTCAACTACTATCCTCAATAACACTGGTGAAAAGTGGGTATCCTTGTGTGTTCCAGATTTTAGAAAAAAGACTTTAATTTTATCCCCATTCAGTGTGATACTATCTGTGGGTCTGTCATATATGGCTTTTATCGTGTTGAGGCATGTTTCTTCTGTAACCATTTTTTGAGGGTTTTTATCATTAAGGGATGTTGAATTTTATCGAATGCTTTTCCAACATCAATTGAAATGATCGAATGTTGTTCTTCATTCTGTTGATATGACGTCTCACATTGATTGATTTGCATATGTCAAACCATCCTTGCATCCCAGGAATAAATCCCACTTGATCATGATGAATGATATTTTTAATGTATTGTTGAATTCAGTTTGCTAGTAATTTATTGAGGATTTTTGCATCATTATTTATCAGAGATATTGACCTGCAGTTTCCAGTTTTCTTCTTTTCTTTTTTTTTTTTTTTCTTTTGATGTGTCTTTGTTTTTGGTGTTAGGGTAACATTGGTCTCACAGAATGAGTTTGCAAGTATTCCCACCTCCTCTATTTTTCAGAATAGTTTGAATAACCTCTGCTATTTTTTCAGAATAGTTTGAGTAGGATTTGTATTAGTTCTTTAAATTTTGGTGGAATTTGGCAGTGATGCCATTGGGTCCAGGACTTTTCTTTACTGGGAAACTTTTTATTATGACTTCAATCTCATTACTCTTTATTAGTCTGTTCCAGTTTTGGGTTTCTTCATGGTTCAATCTTGGTAGATTGAATATGTCCAGAAATTTGTCAATTTCTCCTAGTTTTTCCAATGTATTGGCAAATAGTTGCTCATAGTAGCCACTAATGATTCTTTGAGTATCTGCAGTATCAGTTGTAATGTCTCCTTTTTCACCTCTGATTTTATTTATATGGATCGTCTCTCTTTTTTTTAGTCTGGCTGAAGATTTGTCAATTTTGTTTAACTTCGCAAAAAAACCAACTTTTTGTTGTATTGATCTTTTGTATTGTTGTCTTCATTTCAATTTAATTTATTTCTGCTCTGATCTTTACGATTTTTCTCCTACTAATTTTGGGTTTGATTTACTCTTGCTTTTCTAGTTCTTTAACATGCATCATTAGGTTGTTTATTTGAAGTTTTTCTTTTTTTTTTCTTTTGACACAGGCACATGTAGCTGTAAACTTCCCTCTTAGTACTGCTTTTGCTGTATCATAGGTTTTGGGATATTATGTTTCCATTATCATTTATTTTAAGAAACTTTTCAATTTCTTTCTTAATTTCTTCATTGACCACTGGTCATTCAGGGGCATATTGTTTAATTTTCATGTATTTGTATAGTTTCCAAAATTCCTCGTTACTGATTTCTAGTTTTATTCCACTATAGTCAGAGAAGATGCTTCATAATATTTCAGTTTATTTGAACATTTTAAGGCTTGTTTTGTGACCTAACATGTGGTCTATCCTTCAGAATACTGCATGTGCTGAGGAAAATAGTGTATATTCTGCAGTCCTTGGATGAAATGTTCTGTAATATCTATTAGGTCCATTTTGTTTATACTGCACATTAAGTCTGATATTTCTTTGTTGATTTTCTGTCTGGAAGATCTGTCCAATGCTGATAATGGGGTGTTGAAGTCTCCACCTACTATTGTACTGGGACCTATCTCTCTCTTTAGCTCTAGTAATATTTGCTTTATATATCTGAGTGCTCCAGCAATTGGGGACATATATATTTAAAACCGTTATATCTTCTTGCTGAATTGACCCCTTTATAATTATATAGTCACCTTCTCTGTCTCTTCTATAGTTTTTGTCTTGAAAGGTATTTTGTCCAATATAAGTATAGCTACTCCTGCTCTTTTTTGGTTTTCATTGGCATGAATATCTTTTTCCATCCTTTTATTTTAAGTGTATGTGTGTCTTTACAAATGAAGTGTGTTTCGTATAGACAACAGATTAATAGGTCTTGTTTTTTTGTCCCTTCAGACAGTCTATGTTTTTTGTTGGAGAGCTTAGTCCATTTATGTTCTATGTTAATATTGAAAATTAAGGACTTATTGTTATTTGTTTCCTGATTATTTTGCGGTCTTCTCTTTCTTCTTTCTTTTCTGTCTTCCATTTAGTAAAGGTAATTTTCTTTAGTGATATGATTTAGTTCTTGATATTTTTGTGTGTGTATCCATTGTATGTTTTATGGTTTGAGGTTACCATGAGGCCTGCAAATACTATCTTATAACCCTTATTTTAAGCTGATAATAACTTAATACTGTTTACATAAACAAACAAGTAAGCAAGCAAAAAGAAAATTAATAAATACTCTACGTCTTAACTTCATTCCCCCACTCTTTAACTTTTTATTGTTTCTATTTATCTCTTATTGCACTATGTCTTTAAAAGTTGTTGTGGTTAGTATTCTTTATTCATTCATTGTTTAGTCTTTCTACTTAGGATAAAAGTAGTTTACATGCCATAGTTACAGTGTTATAGTATTCTGTGTTTTTCTGTGTACTTACTATTACCAGTGAGTTTTGTACCTTTAGATGATTTCTGGTTTTGGTTTTGTTTTGTTTTGTTTGAGACAGAGTCTCACTCTGTCGCCAGGCGGGAGTGCAGTGGCACGATCTCAGCTCATTGCAAGCTCCGCCTCCCAGGTTCAAGTGGTTCCCTTGCCTCAGCCTCCCAAGTAGCTGGGACTACAGGGGTGTACCACCATGCCCAGCTACTTTTTTGTATCTTAGTACAGACAGGGTTTCACCACGTTGACCAGGATGGTCTCGATCTCCTGACCTTGTGAACTGCCTGCCTCGGCCTCCTAAAGTGCTGGGATTGCAGGCATGAGTCACTGTGCCCAGCCTAAGTGATTTCTTATTGCTCAGTAATGTCCTTTTCTTTCTGATTAAAGTACTCCCTTTAGCATTTCCTACAGAACAGACCTGGTGTTGATGAAATCCATCAGCTTTTGTTTGTCTGGGAAAGTCTTTATTTCTCCTTCATGTTTGAAGGATATTTTCACTGAATAGAGTAAAAGGTTTTTTTCCATCAGGACTTTAAGTTTGTCATGTCACTCTCTCCTGGCCTGTAAGGTTTCCAATGAAAAGTCTGCTGCCTTTGGTTTGGAGCTCCATTGAATGTTATCTGTCTCTTTTCTCTTGCTTCTTTGAAAATCCTTTCTTTATCTTTGACCTTTGAGAGTTTGATTATTAGATGGCTTGAGATAGTCTTCTTTGGGTTAAATCTGCTTGATATACTATAACCTTCTTGTATGTGGACATTGACATATTTCTGTAGGTTTGGGAAGTTCTCTGCTGTTATTCCTTTGAATAAACGTTCCACCCTCATCTCTTTCTCTACCTCCTCTTTAAGGTCAATAACTCTTTAGATTTTCCCTTTTTTTTTTTTTTTTTTTTTTTTTTTTTTTGATGGAGTCTCGTTCTGTTGCCCAGGCTGGAGTGCAGTGGCGGGTTCTCAGCTAACTGCAAGCTCCACCTCCCAGGTTCATGCCATTCTCCTGCCTCAGCCTCCCGAGTAGCTGGGACTACATGAGCCTGCCACTAAGCCTGGCTAATTTTTTGTATTTTTAGTAGAGATGGCATTTCACCATGTTAGCCAGGATGGTCTTGATCTCCTGACCTTGTGATCCTCCTGCCTCTGCCTCCCAAAGTGCTGGGATTACAGGCGTGAGCCACCGCGCCCAGCCTAGATTTTCCCTTTTGAAGCTATTTTCCAAATGCTATAGAAGCGTTTCAGTTTTTTGTTCTTTTTTCTTTGCTCTCCTCTGTGTATTTTCAAATAGCATGTCTTCGAGTTCACTAATTCTTTCTACTGTTTGCTCAATTCTGCTCTTAAGACTCTGATGCATCCTTCAGTAGACCAATTGCATTTTTCAGCTACAGAATCTCTGCTTAATTCATTTTAATTATTTCAATCTCTTTGTTAAATTTATCTGATAGAATTCTGAATTCTTTCTGTGTTATCTTGAATTTCTTTGAGCTTCCTCAAAAAGGAATTTTGAATTCTGTCTGAAAGGTCACATATCTCTGTTTCTTCAGTACTGGTCTCTGGTGACTTATTTAGTTCATTTGGTGAGCTCCTACTTTCCTGGACAGTCTTGATACTTGCAGATGTTTGTCTGCGTCTGAGCATTGAAGAGTTAAATATTTTTTCACAATCTATATAGTCTGGGATTCTTTGTACCTATCCTTCTTGGGAAGGCTTTCCAGGTATGCAAAAAGACTTGGGTGTTGTGATCTAAGCTGCATCTGCTTTAAGGGGCACCCCAACCAAGTAATGCTATGTTTCTTGCAGACTTATAGAGGTACCACCTTGATGGTGTTGGACAAGATCCAGGAGAATTCTCTGGATTACCAGGCAGAGATTCTTGTTCTCTTCCTTTACTTTCTTCCACACAAATGGAGACTCTCTCTTCGTTCTGAGCCACCTGGAGCTGGGATTGGAGTGACACAAGCAACCCTGTGGCCACCACCGTGAGGACTGCACTGAATCAGACCTGAAGCCAACACAGCAGTGGGTTTTGCACAAGTCCTTCTGTAACCACTCGCCGGCTACTGCCTATGTTCGCTCAAGGTCCTGGATTCTACAATCAGCAGGTGGCAAAACTAGCCAGGCCTGTGTCCTTTCCATCAGAGTACAAATTTCCCTAGGCCCTGAACGGGTCCAGGGGTGCCATCTGGGAGCCAGGGATTAGAGTCAAAAAACTTAGAAGTCTATCTAGTGTTCTATTGTACTGTGGCTGAACTAGCACTCAAACCACAAGACGCAGTCCTTCCCACTCTTCCCTCCCCTTTCCAAAGGCAGAAGAACCTTACCCCATGGCCACTACCGTCACAGGCCCATGAGAAGTACTGCCGGACTACCACTGACATTCACTTAAGGCCCAAGGGCTATTCAGTCAGTTGTGGTGACTGCTATCTGGCCTCAGCTTCACCCTTCAGGGCAGTGGGCTCCTCTTTGGCCCAGGGCAGGTCCAGAATAGCCAAGTCCTGGAATCAGTGACCCCAAGAGCCTACTTGATACTCTATCCTTCTTGGCCCAGCTGGTGCCTAAGATGCAATACAAAGTCCCCTTTAGTTTTCCCCCACACTTTTCTCAAGCAGAGGGAGTCTTGCCCCATAGCCACCACAGCTGGAAATGTGCTGAGTCTCATGTGAAGTGAGCAAACCTGAGTCTCACCCAAGGCTTTCAACATAGTACCTGAAAGTACCTGAATATTGCTGCTGGTCATTCAGGGCCTAAGGTCTCTTCAGTTAGTAGGTGATAGGTCCTGCAAAGACTGGGTCCTTCCCTTCAAGGAAGCAGGTTCCTTTCTGGCCCAGAGTGTGTCTAAAACTATCATCTGGGAGCTAAGACCTAGAAAGGGGGCCTCATAATTCTAACCAATCCCTATCTTGCTGTGGTTGAGCTGGTATCCAAGGTGCAAGATAAAGTCTTCCCACTCTCTCCTCTCCTCTCCTCTCCTCAAGTGGAAGATAGGGAGTCTCTTTTGGAACCACAAGCTGTGTAGCCTGGGGTTAGGGGAGGGATAATGCCAGCACTCCCTTAGCCACCCCAGCTGCTAGTTCAGTAGGTCATGTACCCCCCACCAGTCCACTGTGCCTGGGCCCAGTTCAGCACTAGGACTCACCTAGGAGTGGCAGTCCTTGCGGCCTAGACTGCTTTTCAGGTTAACTTAGGATCCCTGAGCTGCTGACTTGTCAGAGGCTACACAAGGGACTGTTCCAACTCCCTCACACATGTTTTGCAAACTATTATTTCCCCCATTACATAAAATGGTCCATAATCTAGGTATTAGAAGCCAAGTTTATTCCAAATGCTCACAGCAAAGTTTAATAAATCTTCCAGATAAATCTAAAAACAAATCAAATATGTAGAAACAGAAAAGAATGATAGTGGCGGTGGTGGTTGGGGGTGTGGCAGGGAGATATAGATCAAAGGATACAAAGTTTCAGTTTTGTAGGATGAATAAGTCTAGAGATCTAATGTATAGCACGAGGACCCTAGTTAATAATATTGTATCATATACTGAAAGCTTGCTAAGAGTTTAGATTTTAGGTACTTTTGCCACAAAGAAAGAGAGAGGAAGAGAGGGAGGGAGGCAGAAAGGCCGAAGGGAGGAAGGCAGAAGGGAGGAAGGAAGGAAGGAAGGAAGGAAACTATGTGAGATGATGAAGATGTTAACAAATGTTAATTTGCTTGATGGTAGCAATCACTTCCATATGTGTATACATATCAAAACATATTGTAGACCTTAAACTTACAAAGTACAATACAAAATTAAAAAGATAAAAAAGAAAAAAGAATTAATCTACATATGGCAAAATAAAAATAACCTAAGTTGAGAAACAAATGAAAAATTTAAAATAATAGATAATAATTCATTTTTAGGAACATAGCAATAATCAGAGATATTCAGAAATATTTGCATCTTTTAATTTATCAATTTATTAATACTTTATTATGTGAAAAATATTGTTCATTGATAGGGTTGGCCACAAAATTATTTATGCTACCCAAAATATGAAAATAATCAACATGTCAAACATCACCGAAGTAATTAGATAAATTTAAGATATATCTAAATAATGGAAAGTAATGTTTTGAAAATATTAAAGATGTGAGAAACTGTTTGTGAGATAATGTCAGTAAAAAGCCAACATACCAAAAGAAATATACACAAGAAATCTCAATTTTGTTTGTTTATATCCATATAATTGAACATATATCCATATATACTAAAAATATTTTTTAGATTTACTCTAGGTAGTAAGATTATGTTTTAATTACCTCTCTTACCTTTTATATATTTTCAATTTATCTACACTAAGCATGTGTTACCATCATAACTCCCAAATGAATGATAACTAATTTTTTCTAAAATTAATAAAACATGTATTTAACGAACAAAAATTGTTGTTCTTATTAAATATTATGGTCAAGACTCACTAATGCCCGGATTTGGCATTTTCTTATGTTATATTTTTTCCAAATTATATTCACTCAGAAAAGTTTAAAGAGATTCTCTTGTTTTTAAATGACATTTTTATGAAATTAGCCATTTCTTTGTGTGTATTTAAGCTCTTAAAACTTCCTTTTAAGTTAGAGTGCAGTCATTCCAATGGAGGTCCTTTGGTTGCTATGACAATTTACCTCTTATCTCTGCTACCCTGTGATCCCATCACTTTGGCATTTGGCAGCATCTTACTTGAATTGTTTGTGTAGTGATGCAGAGAAGCTTTGAACATTCTTGCCTTTATATAATATTCTTTAGTAAAGAACTAGTCCTTTGCAATGTGCCATTTGAAGAAAGTTCAGAGGGGGGAAGATAAATAATTCATAAGAAATAACAAGAGAACCATCACGCCTAGGTTGTTCTGAGCATAGACACACAGGCCATAGCTGAGTTGTAAATAGAATTTGAGTAGCACAGTCGTGTGTATTCTAGTTAAGAAGCAAGCCTGGATTTGTCTTTTGAAATATATAGAAAAATAATGCTACCATCCCATTATTTATGTATTCATTCTTTCATGAAATATTTAAAAAACACTAGCTCCGCACAAGGTCTGTGCTATCTGTAGAATGAAGAATATGATGAAAGACAAGACAGTCTCTGCCCTAAAGAAGTTCATGTTTGGGGCCGGGTGTGAGTTGCAGAGTGTTGCCACCAAGAAATGGCTGCCTGGCCAGAGGCTACATTTTCCAGCCACCCTCTGAATCCAGAACTGGCCATATGACACTCGTCATTGGAATGAGAATGGATGTGATAAGTGCCATTTTCAGACAAGTGTTTTTAGCAAGATGGTGTGCCTTCATGCTTTCTTCATTGTCCATCCGCTGGAAGCTAAAAATGCAGGCCCTAGGAGATTGCATAGCCCCACAAAATGGAGGAAGGCATGGAAGGTTTCAGGCTGTGGTGGTTTTAAAATGGGTGCAAAATCCCTTGTTACACTTTTCTTTGAAAGCTGGAGCTTAGTTTCCCCTTGCCTGAGTGTGACCTAAATTCAGTGACTTGCTTCTAACACATAGAGTGCAGAAATAATGACAGAGTGTGACTTCAAGGGCAGGTCATGAAGGACAAGGTCCATCTTGCTCCTTCTTGCATCTCTCACTCTGGGAGAAGTCAGCTGCCATGCCATGAGGACACTCAGTTAAGAGGCCTGAATGGCAAGGTATTGTGAGTGAGTCATCTTGGAAGTAGATCCACCAGGCCCTGTCCAGCCTTCAGGTGATACAGCCCTTGCCAGTAGTTTGCAACCTCATGAGAAACCCTGAAGTCAGAACCACCCAGCTAAACTTCTCTCAAATCTCTGAGCCACAGACATTGTGAAATAATGTGTTTTATTAAGCCAGTAAGTTTGATGGGGTGATTTGTTATGCAGAAATAGATAATTAATAAATAAAATAGGTAGAAAAACGTGAACTAGATTAAACTAAGCCTGTCCTTCAATCAACACCTGGAGAAGAGCCTCCTGCTAACCAGTAATACCACATTAGACTATTACATTAAATCATTAAAAGTTGGGGGGTTGTTAGAGAAGCTGGTATAACCTTAACTAATACAAGGAGATTACATATGTTTATATTCAACCTCCCTTGTACCATACTGTTTGGCACTTTTAGATACTTGATAAAAAATGATTATATTAAAACATTATTCACATCTTAAAAGAATAAAAAAAAAAAAAAACAAGTACAAGAGACACTTAGAAGATGAAGAGTTTGTCTCCATTTGTAAGAACAGAAATTTTTTTATGGATCTGGTGACTTTTTTCCTTTTTTCTTTTCTTTCCTTGTTTTTTTTTTTCTTTTTTTTCTTTCTTTTTTTTTTTTTTTTTTTTTTTTTGAGACAGGATCTCACTCTGTTGTTGCCCAGGCTGGTGTGCAGTGGTTCAGTCATAGCTCACTGCAGCCCCAAACTTCTGGCTCAAGTGATCCTCCTGCCTCAGCCTCCCAAGTAGCTGAGACTACAGTCACACACCACAACACCTAGCTAAATTTTTTGTAGGAGTCTCACTATGTTACCCCAGCTGGTCTTGAACTCCTGAGCTCAAACAATCTTCCTGCCTCAGCTTCCTAAAGTTCTGGGATTACAGGTGTGAGCCACTGTTCTCAGTTTAAAACTGGTGACACTTGAACAATGCCATGTAATGAAAAACATTTTGAGATAATTGGTGAGAGGGTGTTTCATCCAAGAGTAACATCAGAAGAACAAACACAAAGGTGAGAAACATGGAGAAAATTTGAGGGCTAATGGGTTATGCAATCTGAGTGCAACATTAAATGATAAAGAGGATGAAGAGTGAAGATGGGAAGGAAAACCAGGGATGGAACACAGAAGGCTTTAAATACAAAGGCATTGGGTTTCAACTACAGGGCCATTGATGAAGATGGCATGAATAGAGGTGCCCCTGGCCTTCATGTGTAAGATTATTAGGGTGGGAAGAGACTAGAGACATGAAGAATATTAGAAGCCTACTGAAACAAGCTGTGACAGGTCACTAAACCTCTCTTCCCAGAATGGAAAGAAGGAACAGGTGTGAGAAACACAGCAACAGCTTAGGCTCCGTGATTTGCTTTCCCAGAGGTGATGATGGCTTTGTCTTGAGCAGGCCACACTGTTTCTCTTCGTGAGTAAATTCTGTGAGCATGGAAGAAATTTCTTCCATGCAGTTAAACCACAAGAACATGAGACCAAGATAATGGTCTCATTAGCATCATGTTCTAACCAACTGAGCTAAGTAGTCTTTCAGAAAAATCATACCTGCCTCTTGAGCTCATCTAATAAAAGAAAGCCAAATATCGATTACTCAGTCTTCCTCATGGCTAAACCCCCAAGAATCAGCTGTTCTTTAGAGCAATGGACCCCAGGGAGTGGGAACTTGATAGGTAGAATATACCATATCGTCCCTAAAAATTCAAGCTTACATTTGGCCCAGCTAACAGACGTGATCTGTTCTCTTTAAATAAGCAAGTTAAGTCCCATAAAAAAAAATGGAAGAGCATCTGGCAAGATGGAAAAACATCATCTCAGGGTTAAAGGAACCTTCATGCCTCCTCACATAAAGCCTCTTCCTCAAATATTTTCTTGTCTTCCTCTGGTTTTCCATTGCAGGTCCTTCTCTCACCTACATTGATCTTTATTTACTTTTACTGACATGCATAGCCTGTGCTAAAACTCTTCCTAAAGCCCCGGTCTTTCTGGAAGATGGACTTCTTTCATTCGGTGATGCTTCCTTCCCTCTATTTCTGTCATAGAGAATTACTAACCATGCCTCTCTCATCTTTCTTTTCAGGGCAGAAGCCACCCCAACCCACCCTTATGGATCAACCGCAGCACTCAGAAGAAGAGAAAGTTGCTGGTATATTTCAGCTTGCTTCATTAAAAACAACTCTAGGCACTACAAAGTGTGTGTTATTAATATGCATATGTGATATCTTTGAGGCAGAGCTGCCTTTAAGGTGTATTTTCAGCAGGACAACATTTTCCCACGTGAGGCGGGGAACAACAGTGCATCATATGTGTGGGAGGGAAAAGCCTGTGGGCTATGTACAATACTTATTCCCTTTGTGTCTCGCTTCCCTCTCCCCCTCACCCCCTCCCACCCACTTTATTAATGGTTTCTGCAATTACTGGTAACAGTGCATTGCCAGCAAAGAAAAATCGGTGACGGTCTGACAGATTGTTGGAAGGAGGGGCAAGAGAGGTTGCCTGTGAAGAGAAAGGAGGGCACTGCTACTGCAAAATGGAGTTTCTGAAGCCAGGGTACATTAGGATGTGTGGAGGTCAGACATCCAGGTGGATATAGGATTCGCTGTGCTACAGTATCGACATTTTATAAATAAAAAGGGAAATCTTAATACAGAAAATGTCACCCTGAGAGCACATCCGATCATATCTAAGACAACGCTTTTCAAGGGATTCCAGGAAGGCTGACATGGGAGGCCCCCCAAAATTTGATTGAGCATATTTTTAATGTCTGTTATAGGTTTTAAAAGATACATTTTATATGGAATGCAGTGGTTCAAATCTCCAATAGATTTGCTCTTCATTAAATGTATTACTTGGTATACAGTATAAGGATTTCACGTTAAGGCCAGAAATGGAACGAGAACCTCTGAAAGAAGTTATCAAGTAAACAAATATATATTTAGTCGCTAATAGGAATGCTGAGAAGTGTCGGTAAAACTTGGCTTTTTGATTAGTAGATTTGACAGTGGAAACATTAGCCCAGCTAAATACAGCTGTATTCTTGGCCTCGCTAAACACGACTGTATTCTTACCCACATGTAGAGGAGAATGCTATAATTGCACACACGTTAAAATAAAGTTGAATGATTTTGCCCATCAGAATAAGTATATTGCACCTGAAACTAAAAGCGAATGTTGAGATTCAGTATAAGAGTATTTCTGTTTATTTGTCTTTTATTGGTTTATAATATCCATCAAGCATATATTACGTTTTTATATTTTGAAAAATGTTTTGAAAGAGAACTATTGGTTATAAGGAGATATTTTGCTTACAATGGCAAATCTTCATTGTATTTTGGGCCTGTAGCATTTAGATCTTATCCTTTAAGTAAAATATTTGGTAATGGTGGTCATAAAAACATATGATATTTTCCAAACTACTGTGGTTACAGTTTTTAGGATATGTGTGAATATATATCTAAAATTACATGAACTGCATTTGGTTCCATTACAAAGTTTTGACAAGTTAAGAAAATGTGGCTAAATCTCCAACAGGACTTTAGTGATTAAAATTCTTTATTTTATTTATTGGTGAATCTTAAAAGAGGATCTGAATACACAGGTCATGGCAATATTTTTAGAATCTTCTTTCCTCTTCTCTCCAATTCTCTAGCTTCCCAAATCTGTGATTACAGACTCCTCAAACTCCAGCAAATTCTCTCACACTCTTCCTTCAAAAGGTACCTCTTTCTCACTCACACACACTCTCTCATCTTTTGCAGAATGCTCTCCAACTGGCAACGATCCCCACAACCCACAGTTGCTTCAGCAGAGCAGTCATTTTCACCACTTTTCAAGAGAACAAATCTGTCATCCTGCATGGCCCTCATCCTGTCCTCTCCTCTCCTGCATGGGGGCTGTGTTAATATCAACACGTCAATATGCTTGTTCTCCATAACACACAATTGTGTTATACGTATAGATACAAACACACAAACACACACACCAACTTCCTGCTGTCTGGTTCTGGGCTTTCTCAGATGCTCCATCCAGTAAATCCCATCTAGCTCTAAGCTTCTGTTGATCCAAATTCTGTGGAGTCTCTACTAAACTCAGATCAACAAGTCTTCCCATGTCAGGCACCAAGCTAAGCCCAGGAATGAATGTGACAAAGCCCCTCTATTGGAAGATCACAGATCAATGTGGTTGAAAGGATTTAGGAAGTAAAGGAGGAGAAACAATGCCACTTGCTAAATCTGGGGCTTTACCTAAGTACAGAAATAAAAATATGTCATTTCGTACCCACTAGATTGTTTTAAAAAGTGCTAAGTCTGACAATATCGAGGGTTATAGAGAAAGCAGATCAGTGGGGAAACCTCATAGGCGGCTTTGGGGAGAATTGGTAGATCCACTTTGAAAAACAGTTTGACATTGTCTTGCAAAGTTGAATACCTGCAGGCCCTGCTTCCCAGTGTACATGCCCCAGATAAATGCATACACATCTGGTGGTTCCTACCAGCCAAATATAATAGCAAAAACTTATCAAATGCCTGTCGACAGGAAAGGGAAATAAACAATTACTGTATTTTCACATCATGAAATATTATGTAGCAGTGAAAATGAACCAGCAACAGCTACATGCAACATGAATACATTTGGAAACATAATTTTAAGCAAAGAGAAGAAGGCAAGAGAAATCTACAAGCAAAATGATGGGCATTTTTAAATAGAACTTAAAAACAAATGCAACTAAACAATATATTGTTTGAGATTATACACATTGAGATAAAACTGTATTTAGGAGGAAATTCAATGGGCCATTAATCATAAATGTTAGCATAAATGTAGCTACCCACTGAACAGAAGCAGGATTTGGGGTAAGATAACACACAGGATGGGAGTTTTAGTAACATTCTAACACTTAGATTGGGTGGTGGTTGTGGGCATTCCATTTATTTTTAAGCTTTGTAACTATCTATCATTTTTTACAAAATAACATAAGTATAAAGTCATAGAATAAAATAATATTAAAAATCAAATTTTCTTTATTTAAAAAATTAGTGTATAAAAATTAAAACATGTCTGAAACAGTAATTTTATTTAAAATGTATTATTGTTGTCCTTTAAAAAGATGTTGTGCTAGACAATGTTGAAATTCAAAAGCAAGTCTTTGAAGAGTCTGATGGGAGGATAGGTCCATCAAACTGGAACACACATGGAAGCAAGCATCTTAACAGGGGGTGACAGATTGGCTCAGAAAGCTCATATTCAGTGCCTTCCATGTCAGGCACACAGGTAAGCCCAGAGATGGATGAGATAAAAGTTCCTGATTGGAAGATCACAAACCAATATGGTTGAAAGGGGTCAGAAAGTAAAGGAGGTGTGGAGACTATGTCACCTGCTCAATCTTGGAACTTTACCTAGAGAAAGAAGGATGTCACAACCCTGAAACACACAAGATGCCCACTAGACTCACCTATTTTTCTGGTACCTGACCTCATCCTCCAGCCCTTTCTCCTTCCTACCCTTGGCACCTTGAGGTCAAGTATTTGCTAATGACCCAACAGAGTCATCCTGTTCCTCAGAGCCTAGGCTGTGCCCATGAGCACCGAGGATCCTGTGAAGATATTCACGTAAAAATGGTCTGGCAGGGTTTTGCAGCCATGCCCTCCACCAAAACAGCAGCTTCCTCGAGTCATGACACAAGGTCAGTTCCCTCTTCAGGGTCGCCTCTGGAGTGGATCTGCTGCTCTTAGAAATGGAAGAACAGATGCTTCTAAAGCCCACCTCTTTTCTCTCTCAGCCTTTCAAGTTTCAGTCCTTCCAACTCAACTCCAGCATTGGGAGAGTGCCTTCCACGCTCAGTGCATCAGGAGACACAAAAACTTGCAAGTTCAGGCCCACCCTCAGGGAGCACACAGTTCAGAAAGGGATACAAACTCACAAGGAGCAACTTCTGAGGCTAAGGGAGGTGCTGAATGCTCTTGGAGATCCAAGAGGAACAGAGTCCGCCTTCAGGGGAATCAGAGAATGCTTTGTGGAAAAAATACCATTGGAAACAGGCCTTGATAAAAGGCCTTTGACTCTCCACCAAACTTGTCTAATTCTACATGTGAAGATTCAAGAACATCTGGATTCTATATGTGGCATCCTGGTATAGAAATGAGTTGCCACCACAAAATTTGATTGAGAGAGAGAGCAACAGAGAGAGAGAGAGAGAGAGAGAGACACTCTTAATTTATTGAAAAAGCTCAGACTTCTGCTTTCCAAACTCATCTACCTCTCCTCTCTTTTACTTAATTACAGACTCCATACATCTTTTATCTATACTACCTCTTCATTCTCTTTCCTGAGCTCACCCTTCCAAACACCCTGGCATCTGGAAGCCTAGCACCTATCAAGCTGTTCTTTCATTAAAATAGTAGGAAAAGTTGTACTTCAACCAAAAAAGTTAAGGAGGTAGGGCAAGGGGAGGCACTTTGCCATTGGCTTTGTTTCCAAGCATTGGCCTTTCAGTAAAATTGCCAGCCCTCTAATCTATAGAGGAAACATCAAAGTGTCCACTAAATGCCATCCCAACACTTGAAAAATGTGTCAAGCTTTATTTGTACGTAAAGCTTCTACCATTAATGTATATAAATGCCTTACTAAAAAAGGCCAAGAGGAAGTCATTAAGTAGATTGACAGACTGGCTGAAGAGAAGGGACAGAGAGGAGCTTAAAAATGCATCTGTTACCCAGGGACCCCAGCGTAACTCATGGAGTCCACATAAGCCAAGGGATACTAGGACGAACTGCGTGTCACGGTAAAAGTAATAGAGCTGGATATGATGAGGGCATTTGTTAAAACGACGAGAATGGTGTCTATAATTTAAATTGGTCTCACCTCAATTCACACTACATTTAAAGTTATGTAAGAGGAGTTGGTAAAAATGCCCTGAAAAACTATGTACAGAAAAAAATCATTTGTGATTTATTTGCATATCTCTTAGTCATTGTGGACAAAAATAACAATGTTAATTCCATAAGGAACAAAAATGTGACAACTGAAAGCAGTCATCCAGATATCCTGAGGACTCTGAAGAATCCAGATATGGAAGGTAAGCATTTTGGATATTCGAGATACAGAACTGTAAGCATTTATGCTGCCCTGCGTAAGATGCCAGCATAGATTTCCTGATCCAATTTGTCTGCTGATTATTCTAGTTTTCTCATTTGTATTATCAATTACCAAAAAAATGTTTAAAATAATGTTTAACACAGAATTCTTGACCTAGTCTTGCAAAGAAATACTATAGAATCCAAATACCCTTCATAGAAGAAGAAATTGTCAAAAGATGTCTCTCTTGTTTTGTGGGGAGGCACTCCACCAGTACTTCCACAGGAAAATGTTAAGTTCAGAGACAAGAAGCAGATTCTGTTCAAATCAACTCAGCAGGAATTTGTCAAAGACACACTTGTGACATCTATGGTGCTTTGCTATCTTGAAAAAAGAAATAGCAAAAATTCCCTCCCTAACATGGGATTTTTTTTTTTTTTTTGCTTTTTTTAGAAGTTCTGTGATTTGACTGCAAATGGGCTTCTGTAAGTGATAACTGTTAGATTTGTCTGATAGCCCAGACATCGCCCAAGCTCACCACTGAAGAAAGTGATGCCTTTGCATTCACAACATAGACTGGCTCCCTTCAGTAGGTCTGACATACAAGATGGAAGTCCCTGCTCAGAAAGATGCTCTTCAAAGACACATAATAAATCATTCCATTCAGATTCTAAGAGGAGCCTAGACTCTGCTAGCATGAACGAGCAAATGAAGTTAACAACATTGTGTTGGTTTCAAGGACTTTTTAAAGGAATGCCTGATCCCAATGGACCTGGACATCATAGGACAGAATTTTAATTTGGGTACATAAGCTAAGACTTTTTAAGATTTTATTTTCATATCATAAAGCAAATGAGCATAAAGACTGTAGTAGAGTACAAATTCAATAGCTCATAGAGGAAAAGCTTGAGGGAAATGATGAAACCTGAAGGAGAGAAGACCTAGGACCAGGTACAAGATGAATGCTATAGAAAGAAAGAATTCAATATATGGGAACATTTTCTAAAGGTTATAAAATCACTTAAAACAGAACGGGCTACCTTATTAGGTGGTGAACTCCCTAACACTAAAAACATATAAGAGCAGGCAGCCCTTGTCAGTTATGCTGTGAGGTCATTCTCATATTGGGGCAGGAGGGTGAACCAGATACCCTTCAAAGGCTGGAAGAGTCAGGGACTCCACTATATGCTCCATCCTGGCTCTCAGGAAAAAAAAAAAAAAAAAAAAAAAAATGTTGCACGTGCTTGGATAAGCACAGCTCTGTCAAACCAGGAGGTGTTAAACCGTTATTCCAGAGAGCATGTTAATTCTGAATAGCACAGGGACCCTGGAGATTAGTGAATAATAAATAAAGCATTTCTTCTTTTGTTGGTAGCGTCTGTCCCTGTTCATTAACTCTCTATTTCTGGGCAGCCGAGGGGCATTCTGGGAGGCACGATGCCTTTGGGTTTTCTCACTGCTAAGCAGAGCCACTCAACAGCTTGGAGCATGCTGTCTGCACTCCCCAAAGGAAAAATCTAGAGTCTTTTCATTTGTACTGTCTGCAACACCCTACTTTTCCTCTCTCTCCTGATCTATCAAATATAATATTCATAATCTATGTACATATTCACACCCCATCCATTGGTCTTCCTTTATAAGTGACTTAGGTCTAAGTCTTAGACTGGAAAGATAACTAATTATGGTGGTTTTTAAAGCTATTCATTTTATGTTTTCAAGCTCATAGTATAGAATGTCATTTTTTCATTGATTTTAATTGCAATTTTAAAATTGGAGGCTTTTGTTTGCTCCTCAGAAAGCATAGTCTGTTTTTCACCACAATTATTTGTCTTTTAATTGATGAAAAATGACTAAATACAAGAACTGGGGAAGGGCCACCCAGCACATGACGAAAGCTCAGAGCATCTTCCTTAGTGGCCTTCATGCACCACTCCTAACATCTACCTCCCACTCACCAGTGCACAATGGTGTCACAAGTTGTATTCAAGCCTCTAATCCCAGGGCCTCTGGCAAGCCCACATGCTTGCAGTCTCTCCCCAGCCTTTTGCATGTTGATCCTTCCTCTGTGAAGGATCTTTATTCGACACTCTCTTTCTTGGCATCCGCACCACTGAATTATTCTGATTCTCTTCTTATATCTCTGATGCTAATTCTATGCCTCTTTTGTGGGTTTCAAATTCTCTTGCCTTCTAAATATCACTTTCTCTCTTCTTTCCAGATTCCTCTCACCCCCAAGTCCTTATTGCCTCATTGAAAGTGAGTCACAAAATTATATCTTCATCCCTGACCTCTCTCTTCAGCTTCACACCTGTTTGTCAATTGCCTGCTGGACATCTCCACCTGAATCACAACAGCCCATTAACTAGTCATGTAATTGTCCTAGGTCAGTTTCCTCTAGGGCTTCCTCCACTGGAAAACAAAGGCGTTTAACCAAAGTATCTCCAAGATTCCTCCTAACTGCAGTGATTTTGTACTATTGAACTCATCCTCTTCTCCCATAAATAAGCTCTTTTTCTTGTCTTCCCTTCTGTTTGACTTCCCCCAATCACGACTGGGCTCAAACCCCCAAAGACCTCGAGGCGCAGTTAAAAACAAGAAAGCCAATTTGAAGCAAGTCTGGCTTCCAGCTCAGGATCTTTTCACCTTACCCACCTCAGGATTTCCCAATCTGCCTCGAAGCTTCACCTTCTCCTGGACAGGCTACTCCACACTCACATGGAGGGCGTTTGCTTACAGTTCCCTAAATACCCACGCACCCACCCACCCTGTTTCACACTTCGTGGCTTTCGTCGTATTTTTTCTCCTCTGGAAACAAGTCCTTTCCCTTCCAAGTTTCTCTGCCTGATGAACTCACACCCACTTTTCAAGGCCTTTCTGTTACCTGAAAGTAAACAATTTCTCACCCCAACCAACCACAACTGTCTCTTGGACATCTCTCGGACACTCTTCACTAGGGGTCCTTAACCTCAACTGCACATTGGAATCACCTGAAAAGCCTTTCTAAAATCTCAATCCCCAGGCTGTACCCCAGACCAATGAAATCAGAACCTCTGGGAGAAGGACCCTCGCACTGGTGTTTTTAAAGCTCCCCAGGTGATTCCAACCTGCAGTCAAGGTCGATAACCACTGCTTTGTGCCATTTATCACTTTCTTCCTTGTAGTCGTAATTACGCTGTATTTGTCTTATTCCCAGGACTAAATTTGCAACTCCTCGAGGGCACAAACCATCTTATCACATCTGCTTATGCCCTGCAGTTCTTAGTGAATCAGAGCTGCAACAAATATTGTTGAATTGAATTTAGAAACTTAAAATTAACCAAAAAACTTCCATTTTAGATTTTGCAAATAATTTTAGAAGAGGCATCATATTAGTGGAGGACTAATTTGAATTTTTTCATGTGGTTCTGTCTGCCATTACCAAAAATATTCTGATATGACTTTGAAATCAGAATAGCTCTCATTAAAGACCAACAACCCGTAAATATGTGGCCTTTGCTTTTATACTTTTGCTTTTGAACTCTTCACAAAGAAGTCTTCTATGATTCTTTGAGAACCAACCGCAAAATGTGACTGTGTACATGTGCTCATTTCTAACTGAAATAAACAAAAGCATTCAGTAACATGGACAGTTATCTGCCTGCCTAGCTCTGGTACAGAAGGTACCACAAGCAAAACTGCAACGTGAACTTAACACAGAGCATCTGACCTCTTTTCAGGAACTGCAGAAAATGAAATGAAAAATGAGACAAGGACGACTTGCCAGCCTTTCATATGGCTACAGTTGCTAAGGAAACTGCTTTCTTAGCTTCAACCTGTCCGGTATAGCCCATTTCATGCATTCTTCTGGGTTTTTGAAAATAAGGATATCAAAGAGGGAAAAAAATGGTAGAGAATAAAAGTCAGGGTTGTCCTGGTCGAAACAGAGCCTTGCACTGTTTCTCTCTGCTATGGTGTTGCTGTTTCCCAGGCACCTAGAATATTTGCCACCTGGCAAAATCCTCCTGGAACTAAAATCATAGAATTAGCCAATAGGGTAAACAAAACAATAGGAAGCCCTATTTGACATGCAGCAGTAGCTAAAAAACTGTTTTCTTACCCCCACTGGGCTGTCTTTCCTGCTGGGAACGTAGGAGGCAGCTCTTAACGCAGCAGGAAAAGTTCCTCAGCTCTCTCCTGCCCCACATCTCAGGAGAAAGTGCTTCAAGTTTCTCAGCACCGTGAATACGACCTGGAGTTCCACCTGTGAATCCAAATTGCACGTGTGGGAAGGGGCAGGCTAGGAACTCCAGTCTGCAAGTCAAACGAGGGTAATAGGCTGGTCATAGGAAACAGGGAAATCAAAGGTAAGGAGGGTCAACTTACCTAATATTTTTTCTTTTTCTTTCTTTCTTTTTTTTTTTTAAGAGAGAAAGGATCTCACTCTGTTGCCCAGGCTGGAATGCAGTGGTGCAATCACAGCTCACTGAAACCTCAAACTCCTGGGCTAAAGTGATCCTCCAGCTTTAACCTCCCAAGCAGCTGGGACTACACGCACGTGCCATCATGCCGGGCTAATTTTCTTTACTTTTTTTGTGGAGACAGGGTCTCGCGATGCTGCTCAGGCTGGCCTTGAACCCCTGGGTGCAAGCAATCCTCCCAATTTGACCTCCCAAGGTGCTCGGATTACAGGCATGAGCCATCATGCCTGGTCCCAATTTACCTAATTCTAGAACCTCACAGAGGATGTGGAAACAGAATAAAACACACAAGACCAAATGACGTGTTAGGAAGATATCACTCCATCAGTAGCCAATTAAATGAGCAAGTATTTCTCAGCATCTACCGCGGAGGCATTAGGTTTGGGTGGTGATTAACAGAGATTCATTTTGGAAAGTAACTTGGCAGTAAATATTACTGTACTTCGTATTCAAAAATAATGCCACCTTCCTTCTTCCCCCATTTTCTATCAAAACTTATTTTCTGGGCTTCAGTGAGAATAATCTATTTCCTTCTCCAATTCTGGTTAAATGTAGCATAAACGAAGGTTACCTATACAAGAAACTGTAGCACTGTTTGAATTGCAGAAGGGAAAGTTGGGTAGTGGGGAGACAGGCCAGCAAAAAGCTTTTCACTTTTAACTATTTGCTCCTTTGGAATGTTGAGCTATGTAAACGTTTTTAAATAAATGTCTTTAAGAACATGTAAAATTAAATGCTGCTTGCTTAATTAAAGGCTAAGATGTCCAAGCTGAACTATAGATTTTTAGGCTATCTTTGAGGAAATTTATACTGATTTTTCTCAAATTTATAAAGTTTTCAAAGAACCCAGATAATATATTGAATGTGTTGTCTTCTAGTTACTAATCCTTTGAAAGGCAATTATTAAAATATTTTCTTAGATACTATATAGCATATAAAATGTCTACCTCCTACATTTTTTAAATGTGGAATCCTACTATATTATGCAACATAGCTCAAGAAGTTCTATTCAGACTCCTGCGATATTACAAATTAGTCGGAAATAATGCCCTAAGATCTAAAGATATTTTTTATTTTCTCAGTCCTTAAGTCAAAAATCATTTCTCCACGTGGCTTCGAAAGGCAGCCATGTATTCATTACAAGAGAAGTGGACTCACTGCAGTTAGAAACTATGAACTGGTTGGTCTTATCAAAAGTAGATAACTCTGACCAAGTATTCCAAGATCTTCCACCTCCTCAGCTAAAAAGCAGAAAGCACGGTGTGATTATGGTAATGTGAAAAGGCTCATTAATGACCAGTAGGATGCTCCCAGAGCGCGAAATCCATCCAAACATGGATTACATTTGCGTTTTCTTGATTTTTCAGGTGAATGAAAAGATGCCAGTATGTTCTCTCAGATGTGTGTCTCCAGACGGGGAAGTTTTCTGTGGATGTCACAGCCAGAGGCTAGTATATTCTGCTAAACCCCTAGATTACTGTGTCGGTCACATAGGACCGCCAGAGCATTCTTAACACTTCTGGAAACCCGCTCCGCAAAATCAATAGGTCAAAAGGATTTCCTGTATCTCAAAAGTGTGACAGTAAAATACACAAGGAATCCATTGAAATACAATATGAAGAGCATATCGTAATATGGCTTAAACTCTGATTCCTGCCGCTCTTGCTGTCATCTAGGCATAGCAGGAAGAATGCAGGAAACAGGTGAGGAAGGTGTGTAGTGCTTCTCCAGGGATATCGGGGTCCCCAGCCCCAGGCTGCATTTCAGAACCAGGCAGGGAGCAGGTAAAAAACACCCAAGTCAGGATGGCTACTAAAAATACAAAAAATTAGCTGGGCATGGTGGTGGGCACCTGTAATCCCAGCTACTTGGAAGGCTAAGGCAGGAGAATGGCATGAACCCTGAAGGCAGAGGTTGCAGTGAGTCGAGATCATGCCACTGCACTCCAGCCTGGCGACAGAGTGAGACTCCATCTCACAAAAAAAACAAAAACAAAAACAAAAACAAAAACAAAAACAAAAACAAAAACAAAACAAAACAAAAAAAAAAACAGCCAAGCCTGGGACCTGCTGCAGAACAATTAAATTAGAATCTCTAAGTACAAGGCCCTGGTGCTTCCCGGGTTGAAAATCACTGGTTTACATGAAGACTAACTTCAAAATGTGATTAGTCAAAGGTAAAATTACTTCTGTATGCAAGAGCCATCTGAAGAAGGTACTAAGATGTTAGTTGTTGGGTTCTGGTTACAAGGTTAGTAGTGTGTGTGTGTGTGTGTGTGTGTGTGTGTGTGTGTGTGTTTAACACGATAGTATGTTTCCTTGGTGTTCTTGTTGTTCTTTTGTTCGTTTGCTTGTTTTTATTTTTTGTGGATTTTTGTTTTGTTTTGTTTTTGTTTTGTTTTTACAAAACTGCCTTAGCTAATAAAATCTTGGGATACCCTAGACAGAAAGGCATACATCAAAGAAGCCAAAGATGTAGCTTCCCATTAGGGAATGCTTTTGTTGTATAGGTGCCAACTACTTGGCCCCGCCTGAAGAATGCAAACTCCCATATGAAACCCTGGCCAACCCTTCCAGAGTTGGCTGCAAGATTCTACTCCTTGGGCCATGAAGCATTCTCTGGTCCCCACAGCACCAGTTGGCAAGGACTTGGCTCTGTCAGGTCTCATGGCCAGGAGCTTTTTGGGCACTCCCAGGAAAACTTCTCCTTGAAGCCTTCCTCATTTCCAGAATGCACGCGTATATGTGTGCTGGCAGGGGAAAGATCTCCTTTAGCATTTCCTTTGAGGATGCATTTAAAGTACTGACTTCAGGCAGGGCCAAAATGACCTGTGAGCAGAGGCATCTGCAGGCAGCATATGTGTTCTTTCCACCTAGCATGAAATTTGATACAGCATCTTTGGGTCTGAGAAAAAGAAGGTGGGAGGAGAGCTGAGGAATGTCTTCATTTCCTTTCCTGTCATTAAGCCCTGCCTAGCCTGGTCTTTGTCAGCTCCAGGCAGACTCCCATCTCCAATGTGAGGCCAGGCTGCTTTGATTTTGCTTCGATTGGGATCTAGCTCAACCTTGTTATATGCCAAATACCCTCCAGGGTGTCCTACTTTTTGGGATCTTCTCCTGTGTCGGAGCTCCTGTGGCTCCGCCTTTCTGTCCTTTAGAAGAAGAGCTCCCACCCCCACCGCCACCCTTCCCAGGGAAAGAGCTCCGAGGCTGGTTTGCCTGCTATTTTAAAATGCTGTGCAAGAGCATTTTGCAATCTCAAATGAAAATTATGAAAACGTGAATTACTATGACAAAAATTATACCAGCCAGGTTTGCAAATAAATGGGGCATGCTCTGAATTTGATTGAAAGAAAAAAAATGATTCGAAAATCATTTGAAAATTGAGCTAGGGGAAAAAAAAATCTCCTTTCTCTGCCCCTGCTCGGAGTTACTTGGTTCCTTTCCTCTCTCCCTACCCAAATCCAACTTATTCCCATTTCTAGTGATTTCTCAAGTCCGAAAAACTAGAGGAAGTGGAAGCAAGTTTTTTTAGAAACCAATCATATTTCCAATCATATCAGCTCCAGAAGGAATTAAGGTGCACTGGGATTTCACGGGTTTTGGAGTTACACAGACTTGGTGAGACTCCCTCTTGATCTGTCACATAACAAACGTGTACCTTGAGCACTACTCTTAATCCCTTAGGGCCGCAGTTTCCTCATTAGTAAAAGAAGAATAATGCCTCAGAAGGTAGTGATGAGTGCTAAATGAAATAACATGACATATTGCTGTTCACTAAACATTGTCTTTTGAAGACGCAAATTGGTTAAGAATACTTTCGACTTCAAATTCCCTCTTTTGAACTTATTGGTTGGGTAACCTTTGGCAGGCAATTTAACCTCTCTAAACCCCAGTTTTTTCAAATATTAAATAGGAATTAAAAATTTAGCTCACAATTTATGACACTTTCGAATTGCTCAAAAAGTCACAATTTTAGAAAAGCATAATTTTAAACCACTTTTGTAGATAATTACAATGTTTTTCTTTCTTTTCTTTCTTTTTTTTTTTTTTTTTTTTTTTGGCAGAGCCTCCCTCTGTCACCCAGACTACAGTGCAGTGTCTCAATTTCGGCTCACTGCATCACTGCAAACTCCGTCTCCTGGGTTCAAGCGATGCTCCTGCCTCAGCCTCTCAAGCAGCTGGGATTATAGGTGCCCACCACGATGCCCAGCTAGTTCTGGTATTTTTAGTAAAGATGGGGTTTTACCATGTTCACCAGGCTGGTCTCGAACTCCTGGGCTCAAGCAATCCACCCTCCTTAGCCTCCCTAGGTGCTGGGATTAGAGGTGTGAGCCACCAAACCCAGCCTATAATTACAATATTTTTCTATTAGCTTGTATATAGCTCTGTCTCAAAATATGTGTTTTACCAGTACATGGGAAATTTACTAAAGAGCATGGTTATCTCCGCTCATATGCTAAATGTGTTTATGTTTAGTTAGCAAGTTCTTTTTATACGGAATATTTGTTTTGAGTGTCTGAATCAAAGATAACTTTGTACTGGACAATAAGACATGGCTACAAAATATTTCTGTCCCCAAGTCTAACTATACCATGTCACCCTACACAAGATAATCAGCTGCTCTATTATTGATTAGGACCTTGATGAGGATCTTTGTAGTAAAAAGTCAACAAGAGAGAAGTCCTCATTGTAATTAAGAATTTTCGTGGGCCAGTGGGAAATCTGTGTTGGTCTGATAGACAGCAGCCTGGGGATAGGGGTGTGGAGAGAAGGGAGAAGTGGGCATGGTAGGAGGACTGTACTCCAGTCGGGAGACTGAGACCAGAACCCCACAGCAGGTGCAGCCTCCCTGATCAGACAGCACCTGAGACCCAATCTGACCTCATGACTTCTGTCAGCAGAGACACAATAATGACAAGATATGGTCCAATTTTACCCACACATCAGCCACATCCAATCCAACAGGGAGCACGCTCCAGGGATAAGAGAATCTGGTCCTGGGAACAGAAACAGGAGACTGGCAGCCAGCTGGGGGTAATTGCTTCTTCTTTTCCTTTACTTACTCTTCTGGTGTTAAGAGTTTGCAATTTGGTTAATGAATACGGATGAATGAGATAGAATTTTGTAATATGATGGAACATGTGGGTGCAAGAATGAATTTCATAGGACTTTAGCCTATGAATTCCACAAAGTAAGTATTTTATAATTATTTTCAGAAGATATACAAACAGCCAACAGACATGAAAAAAAATGTTCAACATGACTAATCATTAGGTAAATGCAAATTAAAACCACAATGAGATACCACCTTACTCCTGCAAGAATGGCCATAATTAAAGAGTCAAAAGCAATAGATCTTGGTGGTTGTGGTGAAAGGGAGCACTTTTACACTACTGGTGGGAATGTAAATTAGTACAACTACTGTGGAAAACGGTGTGCAGATTCCTTAAAGAACTAAAAGTAGAATTACCATTTGATCCAGCAATCCCAACTACTGAGTATCTACCCAAAGGAAAAGAAGTCACTATATGAAGAAGACACACGCATATGCGTTTTTATAGCAACATAATTCACAATTGCAAAAATATGGAACCAGTCTAAGTGCCCACCAACCAACGAATGGATAAAGAACATGTGGTATGTACACACCAAGAAATACTACTCCACCATAAAAAGGAATGAAATAATGTATTTTGCGGCAACTTGGATGGAGCTGGAGGCCATTATTCTAAGTTAAGTAACTCAGGAATGGAAAAGAAAATATCGTATATTCTCACTCATAAGTGGGAGCTAAGCCTATGAGGACCCAAAGGCATAAGAATTATATAATGGACTTTGCGGACTCAGCAGAGAAAGCTTGGGAGGTGTTATCAAAAAACTACATATTGGGTAGTATGTACACTGCTTGGGTGACAGGTACACAAAAATCTCAGAAATCACCACTAAAGAACTTGTACATGTAACAACAACAAAAAAAACACAGGTACCCCCAAAACTACTGAAATTGTAAAAACAAAAAAAAGTTAAAAAGTATTAATATTTTCAGAAATGAACTGAGCATGAAGCACTGAGTTTCCCAGTTTATGAGTCAATGGCACTCAACTCATCCAACCCACTTTCTCTCTACTGCATGCCCTTGGCCACCCATGAAGCATATGGACATACGCACAAACACACATGCCTTTAAGCAGCATCCCTCAAATCACATCAGCTCAGCAATCACCTACTTTGCCTTCCTACAAGGCTAATATAATCTCAGGTACCTACTACCTCCACTCTCCCATGTTAAACTGCTAGACACATCTGCAGCTTCCACTTTCTGTGATATGTTTATTAAAGTAGGAACTAGCACTTGCTTATTATTCTTCCATAGGGCTAGCACTATGCCTGACACACGGTAGGCACTTATTATAGCAAGGGAGGGAGGCAGTCAGGAAGGCAGGCTGGCAGGCAGGAAGAATTTTTACAGTTCGACTAATACTAACTTGCCCCAACTTTTCTTTTTCTCATTTTTTTGCTCTGATTCCAAGGTCCCAGGGGGAAAGAGTGATCCAAAATTAAAATCAGATACTTTACTGCTCAAAATAAATATATTTCTAGAAGCAAGTTTACAGATATAAAAATAGATGCTATATTATCCATATGCATATGAACTATAAAAGTCAGAATACTGTTAAAATTTTACCATAAGGAAATGGTTAAGTAAATATAGTACATTTACTATACTATAGAAAGATTTACAACATTAGAACTATGCCACCTTTAAAAAAACTGTATTTAGAAGAATATTTAATTGCAGGGAGAAATTTCCACAAAAACCTTTAAGTAAAAAAAAAAGCAGATTGCACAACAAAATGTATAATAGATCCTCTAATTTTGAAAAAAAAAAAAAAAAAAAGACCAAAAATATATGAAAGAATAAAAGGGTATACCCCAGAATGGTAAAAATTGGTATTTCTGAATAATGAATTATAAGTGATTTTTAAATTTTATCTTTATGCCATTACAGATCTTCCCCAAATTCATGCAAAATTTATATTAGTATTAAATATATAATCAAAAAAGGAAATTATTATAAGAAAATAAAAGCCATGTGAATACGAAATGGATTTATGAATACTAAATGAGAGAGAAGTGATTTAAGAAAATCTCTTCATGCAAGCCAAGATTCCCAGAATGTGATGGTTAGTACCAGATGTTGTAAAAGCAGGAAAGATTTTTAATTATTGTTTTCCAGACCAAATTTCCAGAAACTACCATTGCTGTGTGAGTGCTCTCTGATTACTCCGTACAAGAAACCAAGCTCTTCATTTTTCTGCTCATTTTCCAAGCAGGCTGATCACGTTCTCTGGAGAAATACACAAGACTTTATATTAAAAAGTTCTCCTGAAAACTGAAATGCCACCACAGCTAATTTTGTTGTTATTATTTGCTTATTTGTTTGTTTACGAGACTTGTACAAATAAAGACCCACACACAGACAGGAAACCATAAAACAGCAACTACACTGTTTGGAAGCAGGAAGACCTGTCTCCATGTATACCATGATAACATCTGCTTCTAATTGAAATGATTTATCAAAGTGACCATCAGCAGGAATGGGTCGGCAAGCGCATAAATCTAGCACAAGCACTTTCAGCTCTGAGCTGGGAAGCATGAAGTCTGGTGTTGTTTCTGATATTAACAAGACAGTAGCTAGCTGGCTGAGCCTATGGAAATCAATTACTATCTCAATAACTCAGTCTCCTCATCTGCACAATGGAATTAATATTAGATATCGATTGCCAATTTATATCTCTGGTCCCAGGGATGCTTCTCTTTCATTCATTTATTATTCCAATAACTACCGATGGAGGGCCTTCCATGTGACAGGCATTAATCCTCCAGGTCCCCTGTACCAACCTTATTCTTTGTCCCCACAGACAGGCTGCATGAGCATTACTGGGCCCCCACTACTAGCCTTTGCAAAAGGCACCTTGATGCTTCCACTGCCTGTGCCTTCGTCTACTAAGGTGAAAATGAAAGATGAAGGAGGAGCACAGGTGAAAAAGCACCACAGGTGTCTGATGCTTGCCAGGTGATATGGTTTGGCTGTGTCCCCACCCAAAAATCTCATCTTAATTATAATCTCCATAATCCCCATGTGTCAAGGGAGAGACCAGGTGGCAGTAATTGAATCATAGGGGCGATTTCCTCCATGCTGTTCTATGATAGTGAGTGAGTTTTCACGAGATCTGATGGTTTTATGAGTGTTTGGTAGTTCCTCCTGTGTTCACTCTCCTTCCTGGTGCCTTATGAAGAAGGTGCCTTGCTTCTCCTTCTACCACGATTGCACGTTTCCTGAGGCCTCACCAGCCATGCAAAACTGGGAGCCAATTAAACCTCTTTCCTTTATAAATTACCCAGCTGTGGGCAGTTCTTTATAGCAGTGTAAAAATGGACTAATATACTAGGTATATTACAATGTGACAGGTGACAGTATAAGTTATGTAGAATACAGTTGGCTTCTCAAATAAAATCATCTTATAAGCTGAGAGCCACATTGCCATGTGGGGTGGTGGTACCTGGAAATGATTCGAGACTTCGTGTTGTTTTGCATCTGTTTGTTTTATTCCCTAGTCTTTATTGGGCTATGCCACAAGGACCTTCTGAAGGTCAGAAACAAAAACACAGTAAACAAAAAGATGACCCCAGATGCTGCAGCAGGGTTAAGAGAAGGATAATTTTGCTCCATTAACAATGTTAGAAGCACTTCTCTGGTCTCACCAGCAGGAGGAGAGGAGGCTCACTCTACTTGGGAGGTTTCCCTGCACAAGAAGGCATTTCTGCCCTGAGCAGTGATACATCTGCAAACGCTGGTGCTCAGAACTAAATACCTCAAAAGAACCTGGTCTTCAGATTTAAAAATAAAATGAAATAAATCCGTTCTGGGATCACTGAATTCTCTATGACAGCACTGGATCTGCCATCTGTGCACCAAGTCACAGAATCAGCGCCACCAGCGCCCTTTCCTTTTAAACAACAAGGAAGTTGATACCTGTTCAAATGGCAGTACATAGCCTGGCATGGGGTGGAGGAAGCTGTTTTTCCAGGATGTGTCTGAGACGCATATCAGTGTAGCCTGCTTAAATTTTGTCTCATTTTTTACATTTTTCTTTTTTGGGCGAATCCAACTCAAGCAAGCAATTCCCAAGCTTTAATTTTAAGCAGTAAGGACCCTTCTCAAATATTTCCCTCAATAAAGAAGACTGGAACAGAAGGGCAGCCACAATACTCACATGGGTTGTAGACACCAGTCCTCATAAACAGGAAATAATTCAAGTAGTGACACATGCGGAAAAACAGAAAACAAAATCGGATCACTACAGGTTGGTAGCCAGTGTTAATCCTTCTATGAAAGGCACTAACCTGAGAGTTACACAAGCAAGGCCACAACCATAGTCTACACTACCTGTGATGCTTAATTTTAGGTGTCAACTCACCTGGATTAGGGAATACCTAAAGAACCAGTAAAGCATTCTTTCTTTCTGTGAGGGTGTTTTCAGAAGAGATTGGCATGTGAGTCTGAATTGAGTGTTGGGACTCCAGGACTTACACCAGTGATCCCTACCTCTCCCCAGCCCCTGCCCCCAGCCTAGGTTCTCTGAGGCTTGCAGACGAGGATGAAGCCACACTAGCAGCCTCTCTGGGTCTCCAGCTTGCAGAAGGCCTGTCACGGGACTTCTCAGCCTCCATACTCATGTAATCAATTCCCCTAATAAAACCCTTCTCATCTATTCTATCTATCTGAATCTGTATCAATCTATCTATATCCTATTGGTTCTGTCTCTCTGGAGAACCCTAATACACTGCCATATTTTTTTTTAAAAATGTATAGCCATGTTTTGCAGCAGCATTATTCGTAATAGCCAAAAAGTGGAAGAAACCCAGGAGTCATCATTGGATGATTTCATACACAAAATGTGGTCTATACATACAACTGAATATTACTCAGGCTTAAAAAAGAAGGAAATTCTGACACCTGGTACAGCATAGATGAACCTCAAGGACGTTATGCTAAGTAAAATAAGCCAGTCCCAACATTACAAATATGATTCCACTTACATGAGATACCTAAAATCAAACATATAGAGATAGAAAGTAGAATGATGTTGCCAGGGGCTGCGGGGGAGGGGGAGTTGGTGTTTAATAGGTACAGAGTTTCAGCTGGGAAATATGAAAAGTTCTGAAGATGGATGATGCTGATGTTTGCACAATAAGGTACTTAATGGCAGAGAACTGTATACTTAAAAATGGTTCGTATGGTAAATTTTATGTATATTTTACCACAATTTTTAAAAAGCTCTGTATTCATAGACCATCTTTTGTCCAAAAGTTAGAGTAATAAAGTCTTTTGACCCAAAAATTTGTATAAACAGTCATCTGGAGTTGTATTGCCCATAGCTATGACATTAATATTTACATCTGTTCATCTGCCTGTTTCATTCCCTGAAAGTTAGAGGGTGTAAAATGATTGTCCAGGAGGAAGGGTGAAGTCTCTACCTATAAAGAGAAAAAGGAGTTCTTTTTTCCTGCAAACTCGAAGTTTTCTCATGCACATGAAAGTGGAACCTCTGATCTTGATTTGCTTCCACCACACACTATGATTTGCTCACCATTATCATCAATCAGCGTTGAGCACATGCAGTGTGCAAACCACCAGTTAAGTCACAGTGGAAATGACAAAGAGATGTGGAACACAGCCCCTACCCTCCAACACATAACAGAGGACTTGAGACAGTGAGACACACATACAAAGACAAATACCAATACAAGATGGTATTTAACAGGTGCTGCATCCAATCAACAACCCTAACAAACAAGCAAATAAGAACTTACAGAAATAGAACAGGAAAAAGGGCTAAAAACTTATCCAAGGTTATGGGGTATCACATCTACTCCTGCACAAATAATATCTAGTATTTACTGAGTCCCTTCTGTGCCGGGGACTGTGCTAAACCTTCTATATGTGTTGTCCCATTTATTCTACGTAAGAACCTAATGAGGTCATCGTCATTGTTATCCCAATATTACAGATGAGGAAACAGAGGCTTGGTGATGTAAAATGACTGTGCAAGGCACTCAGTCATTCAATGACTCATGAGAATGAATGAGTTCTCATTCAGGTCAGTACAACTCCACAGGTCATGTCCTTAACTCTCATTCTCTATTGAATGTGTGCTATCATACTCAATATCTGATTTCCTTTTTGCACCCTGTAAGTGTGACTTTGCCATTTGCTTCACAATGTAAAATATTTGGCAGTCAAAATTGCTAGGCGTATAAACTATGTCAAGCATCTAGAGCAAATGATACTTAGATTTGGCTACTCAGAGTCACATATGGACAAAAGACAAAAAAGAAAATCCCAGGTTGTGATTTTAAACCACAGAATGACAATTAGCATTCCAGGAATCACCCATGCACTAATTAATCATGGATGTCATTTATTGCTTTAGGACACACAGATAAGAAACTGCTTTTAATATCCAATTCCATATTAAGGATAGTCCTTTTCATGATTCTAGGAGAAAAGATAGGTATTATAACATCTTTGTAATGACATCAATTTATAATAGCACATAGAGGTAGCCAAAGCTATGAAAGTCTGAATGCTGACACTAAAACATGTCTGGAGACTGACCTTTTGCTTTCAAAACACCCAGTCAAATGTCTCTGGACTCCTACACCTCAAGCACCAACAAAAGTTAGCATTCTTCCATGGCAGTTCACTTTTAATATGATACCATCAGCAATGATCACTAGAATATGATTTGGGCCATTTTTGTAACAGCGAGCATCCACTTGTGCTGATTCATCCACAGATTTTCCGGCCAGATGCCCCATTGGCAAAGCCCTGGAGCCTTCCCTTCATTAGTTCTCCGCTCCAGCCATCCGAGGTAATTCCTTCCTTTTCTCTCTCCTGATCTGTCGGTTGCAAATGGAAGGAATAAACAAACCTTCCGGAGTGGATAAGCCAGGCTGCACAGAGGGATACACAGGAAGGATGTGCAGGGCTTACAGCTTGAACCAGGTACGGGGCTTCCTTTCTCTACCCTTGATGCCCTAATTTGGGCAGGGTTGAGGGCAAGGTAGAAAGGTCAAGGGCACCAGTGAAAGAAAGATAATAAGAGGAGCATCTGCTGCTGTGAAGAAACCATCTCTATCTATCTCAGAATCTCCTATTTCTCTTCAAATTTGTTCTACTTTTCTCTGGTTAGTTTTTATGGAATCCGAACTTGGAGACAAGTTTTTAAGTGACCTAGGCCTTTTGTCTCACTGCTAACTGAGCAAAGAGAGAAATAATGTCACGTCCGTGCGTGCGTCTGCGTGTGTGCGCGTGGGTGAATCAGGAATATCACATTTTAGCCCCAAAGGTTTCACAGTCGGTCAATTATTGAGGGATAGAGTGAAGCAAGAACTAGTGAAGATAGCTACCAGGTTGTTCTCTTGATGAGTTTGCCTTGAGGGAAGAAAGACAGAAATGGATCAGAGCCTGGAGAGGGAAAAGGAAAGTAACTTCTATTAAGTACCTATTGTGTGCACAGGTGATTCATTTAAGGTAGCTTGTTAAATCCTCCTAAACACCTTTCAAGTTAGTAGTATCTCTATTTTTTGGCTGTGGAAACTGAATAACTAGAAAGGTGTTTAGGAGGATTTAACAAGCCACCTTAAATGAATCACCTGTGCACACAGTAAGACCTCAATAGAAGTTCATTTTCTTTCTTCTCTCCAGGTGCTGATAAAAACTAACCAGGTGCTTCCAATCTTCCAATAAGATAGTCAAAGGGTTAGGATTCATAATCTGTATCCTGCTCTTTAATTTTTATTTAATAAATATTTTTTTAAAGAAAATATATAATCAACAGAGAAACATGATAATCTGTTAATTAACAATCTTCCTGAACTGGTCGTACCTTAAACTCACAGGTAAACCAGCACCTATAAGCCAATGTCAACACCTCATAATTACAGGGAAAGTCTGCAGGCAGAAATAAACTCTATCTCGGGCAGTAGACTTAAAGATGGAAACTTATGAAATAACAGCTTATGATAAATCGAAGATGGCCACACCTTTTGTTTTACATTCTTCTCACCAAGAGTTGGCTTATGCCCATTCTTGAGCTAGATGTCCTTGGATCTAGGTGGGCTCTGTGACTACTTGACCAACAAACTATGGCAAAAGTGACTCTGTCCGTTGCTGGGCCTAGGACTTAAAAAGACTGACAGTTTCTTGGAACTTAGCCACCATGCTATGAGGAAGCCCAAGCAGTCTCACAGAGAGGCTACAGTAGAGAGGAAAGGAGGCCCCCAGCCACAACCCCAGCTGAGCTTCCAAATGACAACCAGTGTTAAATACATGAGTGAGCCACCTTGGAAGCAGATCCTTCAAGCACCTCATCTGGTGCTGTGTGGAACAGAGATAAGCTATTCCCACTGAGCCCTGTCCAAATGGCAGATATGTGAGCAAAATAAATGACTGCAGTTGTTTTAAGCTGCTAAATTTCAGTGGGAATTATAATGCCCAATAGATAATAAAAACACATTTCATTGCTTCCTTAGCATTTAATAAGATCTGAAATTACATAGATATGTGCTTTTATCTTGTCTGTAGTCTTTCTCTCCCCATAGAGTGTAAGCTATGTAAAGGCAAGAACCATATCTGTTTCATTCATCTCTCTATACCCAGCACCCAAGCACAGTCTTACCCAGAGAAGGTGCTCAATTAAATATGTGTTTATTTAATAAATAAATGAGAGCAGCATCATGCTTGTGTATGCTGCACTCCTTCCTCCCTCCCTAATTTAAGGATCAAAACCACAAATTGGAAAGATTTTAAGCATTTCTCTAATACGTTGAGATTTTCACAAAACAAAAGAACAGCAACAACTAAAAAAACAATAATTCAGCAAATATTTGACCCCAACCAGTGTGAAAAGAAGACTCACGAGGTCTCTGGTCAGGCATTACAGGCCACTGTGCACAGCCCATCAAATTCTGAAACATGGTCATGGTGTTATATCTCTATGATACCATGGAGGAATATCAGAGAGACATATTACCTCAAAGATACATCTTCTCTGGGTTAAATATTCTCTGGGTTAAATAAACTTCTTCATTGCTCAAGCAACAAATGACATCAAGAGTGAAAATACATGGGATTTGACCCTTGGACAAATTATTTCATATTTTCTGTGCTTTGCATTCAAAGTATGTAAAGTCACTATGTTAAAAAGTCCTTTTAATCTGAATTTTATATGTTTCAAATGAAATAATAATTGTGAAATAAAAATTAAAATTTTAAGATTTTTAGCTATAAAATGCAATTTGGTTATTAGTTACCACCTTCATTTTCATGGTGATGGATGAGTTAATTTTTGCGAAGGACTTGGAACAGTGGTTGGCACACAGTTCAGTGCTGTGTACCTGATTGTGTAATAATATAAAATAAATGGGATCATTTTGCACCACCTCACTAGAGTCCTTGGCACCAGCCAACCCTACCTTGCATTTCTGACATAGGCTTGCTGTTCTGCTCTCATACTGCTCACTGCTTCCAAGACACACGGGCCCCCTTTCTATTTTCTAAGCTTTTCCCTCCGCAGGGTCTTTGCTGTTCCTTCTACCCGTACAATTGTTTTCCTGGGTCTTTCTATGCTTACCTCTTACTCATTCCTCAGATCTCAGCTCTTCTGGGAGGCTTTCCTTGATCACTCTAAATAAGTAAGTTATTCCAAACCCCCTACCATTAAGTCCCAGCACATCATCCTACTTTATTTTTCGTAAGACTTATTCCTATGTATAATGATCTTATTTATTTGTGTACAACTTTGCTACCTCTCTGCCTACTAGAACAGATGGTTACTAGGAACAGGGACCTTGTCTCTCCCATTTGTGACTAAATCTCCAGTGTCTCCAGTGTCTAGGAAAGTATTTGATACTTAGTAGGTGTTCATCAAATATTTGGCGACTTAATGAAAGAAAGAAGCCTCTCTTCTGGCTACCTTCTGGTGTGCCAATGATCCTCATGAAATGTGGTGCCCGGTACTGGACTCGGTACACTGGGTCATATCAGACCAAGACTCATTACAAATTCTATGGACATCTCTCAGGCAGCCAGAGATCAAATGAGCTATTTTGGCAAGTGCATTTTAATACTGACTCACATCATGCTTTCAATTCAAGTCCCTGAGCCTTTTTTCTGCATGCCACTCCTAGACATAGTTTCCCCTTTCTGTATTTACACTTGTCCACACCTGGCTGATGCCTTTCACTGTTCCCTCTCCACCCATGCCTAAGGCCATCATAACAGATAAAAAAAACAGTACAGCAACCATCAGCACAGGAACTGCCCCAGGCTTTGCCTACAACCTACCTCCCCCACCCTCTGCAAGACTTCTCTGTCAACAGATCCCTATCTGGCTGGCTTTGTAGCCAGATGCTCTCTGCCTCCCTAACCTCTTTGGATATTGCTTTGTTGAATGGCCTGGCCAGCTTTTAGCTAAGCATCTCCCCCAAGACAATACCACCCTGCCTTCTACACAAGTGCCGTGCTCAAAATCCAATCCTCCTTTGTCTGGGGGACAAGAACAAATAGTACTAAGGGGTGTGTGTGTTAAATCCAAGTGTAGGACCTTACATTAATCCTTGCTGAAGTCTGTCTTGTAAGATTTTACTCACTGTTCTAATAGTTCTGGATTTGTATTCAGTCATTCAATAGTTTTGCGAAGCTCATCCAGCTTCACAAAATCAACAAAGGTGATCAGCATGTCATCAATAATCTCATCCAAGTTACTGATAACAAACATTGAACAGTACAGATTAAATACAGCCCTTCTTCAAAGCTCCAGCAAGTTGACAACGATCCATTAGTCAGCAGGATTCAGGAACTGGTGGGTCCATCAGGTGACAATGCTGCCGAAACGCAGAAATATCGAATCCGCAGGTTCCCTCTAATTCATAAAAGAATTTGCTAAACTGCCTTGCTGAAATTCAGTAGTTTGTTTGCCCATGTAGTTCTTGTGCCATGCTTACAGGCAGCACAGTTAAGAAATGGAAATACAATACTCCTGTGAGTATTAACTTTACCCTCCTCTACCCATCAGGAAAGAATGTGGCCAGGGGCCAAGGTTCAGGATGGTGTATCTCAAGCCATCTAGACGAAGAGGGGTCCCTGGCTACACCTGCGGGCAATTACTGCCTGCTCAGACCTGATGGGCTCTCTCCCACCTCTCTGAGAACTACAGAGGGTCCAGATGGATTCCCCTGCCTGCCCTCGTTGGATTTCTTGAGGAGGACAGATTGATCACATACCCATATGGCTGTAGTTCAAAGCAGTGAGTTAAGAGGCAAGGTGCCTGAGGGAGAGGATGTCTTTCTGCCAGAGTGAGAACACAAGACAGCTATAAATTCAAAGTCCAGAGTCCAGACCCAAAAGTGCTACCACAATGGAATAGGAATGGGGAAGCCATTCAGGGAAGTCAGCTCTATCTTTTGAAAACTTTTTGTGCTATAAAGGAAGGAAAGATAAAGACAAAAATGACTTCCTCTAAAGAAGAGTGGGAAGGCTGCCTCCAATCTGACCTTCCTCTCGCCTCCCACGTGGTTATGATCTCTGTGTCTAAAAAAGATGTACCAAAAAGTGGAGGAGGTTAGGAAAAAGCAAACTAATTGTTAATTATAATATGGCTTGTTGTTTTTGTATTTACATTTTCATTGTTCCCCCACCGCCCCGCCATTTGACTAGGACTGACTAATTAGTGATTGATATATGTCTTTCTTAACACAGATCTCAGCAGCCAAAAGAAAAGATTTGTCAATACCACAAATGCGTCATCCTTTTAGGTGAGTGGCATGAAAAATGTAGGCAAAGGCAGTCAGAAAATAATCAGGACCCAGAATCTGTAGGTCAAATATATTTCACCCCACTTTCTAAGCTATATCCTATTTGGTTCTTCATTAAGCCTGCAAACAAGTAGAACCACTCATTCTCCAAGTTCCTAAAAAACGAACAAACAAAACAAAACAAAGTATAATGTTTTGTGGAAACAATTTTTCTTTATTAATCAAGAAGGAATAAGCATGAACCGTTTAACTATGTGAACACAGCAGAATCAGACATGCCAAATATCAGAAGGCATGAATCCAAGTCATTTTTTGAAAACATCAAGAAAAATGTACCTTTATTCATTCTTTCAAAAAATATGTAATGGCATTTACTATATGCAAAAAAAACAAAAAACAAAAACAAAAACTTTTACTAAATACTTTGAGGGAGATGCCAAGGCACATAGACAGTCATCTCTGGCCGGGTACGGTGGCTCACACCTGTAGTCCCAGCACTTTGGGAGCCCGAGCCAGGCAGATCACGAGGTCAGGAAATCAAGGCTATCCTGGCTAACACGGTGAAACCCCGTCTCTACTAAAAATACAAAAAAATTAGCCAGGCATAGTTGCACGTGCCTGCAGTCCCAGCTACTTGGGAGGCTGAGGCAGGAGAATCGCTTGAATCCGGGAGGCAGAGGTTGCAGTGAGCCGAGATCGCAACACGGCACTCCAGCCTGGCAACAGAGTGAGACTGTCAAAAAAAAAAAAAAAAAAAAAAAAAAGACTCATCTCTTTCCTCTCCAGAATTTTGTTATAACATTTTTATAGGCTGGATGTGGTGGCGCATACCTGTAATCCCAGCACTTTGGGAGGCCAAGACAGGAGGATTGCTTGAGGCCAGGAGTTGGAGACCAGCCTGAGCAATGTGGCAAAACCCCATCTCTACAAAAAATACAAACATTAGCCAGGCATGGTGGTGCATGCCTGTAGTCACAGCTACTAGGGAGGCTGAGCTGGGAGGATGGCTTTAGCCCAGGAGTTCAAGGTTTCAGTGAGCTGTGAGCTTGCCACTACACTCTAGCCTGGGTGACTGAGTGAGACCCTGTCTCAAAATAGTAATAATAATAATTGACATTTTATACAGGTAAGAAAAAACAAATGTCTGTAACAATGAAGGAATTATATGTGACAGCACTATATTATTGTTTGTATTAGTTATCTGCTGCTGTGTAACAAATTGCCATAAACTTAGCCACTTAAAACGACACACATTTATTATCTCAGTTTCTGTGTGTCAATAACCTGGGCATAACTTAGCTGGGTTCTCTGACTCATAGTCTCTCATAGAGCTACAATCAAGGAGTCAACTAGGGCCAGGGTCTCATCTGAAAGCTTACTTGGGGAAGAATCTGATTTTTAGCTTACATATGTAGTGTTGGCAGGATTTGATTCCTTTTGGCCTATTGGGTGGAGAATCTCAATTTCTAGCTAGCTATTGGCTGCAGGCTGCTCTCAGATCCTTGCCACATGGGCTTCCCCAACGTGGCAACTTGCTTCATGAAGCCATCAGGGAGGATCTGCTATCAAGATGGAAGTCACACTCTCTTGTAATGTGATCCCAGAATTAGCATCTCCTCAAGATCGACATGTCCTACTCATTAAAAGCAAGTTACTCAAAGGGTTGAGATTACACGGGCAATGAATACCAGGAGATGGGGACTATTATAGGCCATCTTGGAAACTATGTAGTGCAATATTTAAATAGAATAGGAAACATAAGTACTCAAAGGCATCCATTCAAGTTTGCTCAACATTTTTTCTTTATTACATAAGGAGAAACAGAGGAAAACCTCTTAACCTTTACAGCCCCCTGGTATTGGGAAGATAAGAATCGCAGTTACCCTAGAGGTACCCTCACATGGAAAAGAAAATAGAGAGGAAAGGGTGTGGGGAGGAACAAGGCTTTACTGAGTGCTGCTCACAGGCCAGGCACTAGCGAAGCACCAGCTATTCACAGGGCTCAGAGAGGGCGCCCCTGTGGACTGGAGTGTGTAAAGCATCAACGTGATATAAGATAATGGAGATACTTCATTGCATTGTTAGAAAAGTAAGCTTTTGACTTGAAAACAACAGAATCCAAGACACCTTCCCATCATCAAGGGATAGAAACCTTCTACTTTCTTAAACCTAGAGCAGTAAGCTCCACCTAAAAAGGCATGTGTCTCATAAACTTTTCATGATTGAAAAGGTCACATGTGCTCACCATTCCTACAATGTTATCCTCAACCAATAAGCCTTGTGAAAATATGAAATTCAGCCAGGCACAGTGGCTCACACCTGTAATCCCAGCACTTTGGGAGGTAGGTGGATCATGACGTCAGGAGATTGAGACCATCATGGCCAACATGGTGAAACCCTGTCTCTACTAAAAATACAAAAATTAGCTGGGTGTGGTGGTGCATCCCTGTAATCCCAGCTACTCAGGAGGCTGAGGCAGAAGAATTGCTTGAACCAGGGAGTCAGAGGTTGCAGTGAGCTGAGATCACGCCTCTGTACTCCAGCCTGGCGACAGAGCGAGACTACCTCTCAAACAAAAAAGAAAAAAAAAGAAAAGAAAACACAAAATTCAGAGGAGTTCTTATATTTGCAATTTGTCTGGCTATGACTCTTATTTAAATGACTAGCAGGCTGGGCGTGGTGGCTCACGCATGTAATCCTAGCACTTTGGGAGGCTGAAGCAGGTGGATTGCCTGAGCTTAGGAGCTCGAGCTCCTGCGCAACACGGTGAAACCCCGTCTCTACTAAAATACAAAAAATTAGCCAGGCATGGGGGTGTGCACATGTAATTCCAGCTACTTGGGAGGCTGAAACAGGAGAATTGCTAGAACCCAGGAGGCGGAGGTTGCAGTGAACCGAGATTGCACCACTGCGCTCCAGACTCGGTGACAGAATGAGACTCTGTCTCAAAAAATTAATTAATTCATTAATTAATATAACATAACACTCTGCCCCCATATACTACTTCTTTGAAATTCGTGGCTTAAAAACTAGACACTCCATTTCATTTGCTGCTTTCAAGTGTCCTAGTATGTTTGCCATGAATTAGGCAGGGGTTGGGGGAAATTTGAATGGACAGGACAAGCCATATCCACAGTAGAAAGTTGAAACCAGCTACACTGGCTCTGTTTTTCTAAGAGGAAAGTGTAAAGGAACATTTGTTTCTCCCCCTTCTCTCCAACTCCAAGGCAAGCTATTAAGAGTTCTATGGGACACACTAATAGGGAATAAAGCATCATGGATTTGACTTTGCCACTGAACTACTAGTGTCAGGTTGCCAGTTGATCATCTTATCCAAGTTTGAGATGAGAAAGCTTTCCACTGATTTCCCTTCCTCTACCAGATTCTCCAAGGATGAAAATCTTTAATCTGTGCAAAGCAAATTTTGATTTTCCTTTTCACCACAACAATTATTACGAAATGCAAGAATCAGTAGCTAAGAAACCTGAAGTAAAAGCAATTTCCCATGACTTGTTTTAGTGGTACTGAATGGAACCTAAACCTGTTATTGGCAATTCCCATTAAGTGTCGTATGTACTTTCCTCCCTCCCAATTTATTTTCTTTCTCCTCACCCAATGTCCCTCCATCCTTCTCTCCTGACAATCTTCAAGACAAAAGACCCCTCTCCTCAAAGAGCAATGTTGGCTTGTGAAGGCTGCCATCCCGAGTAGTGCAGAGAAGTTGATGTGCTCTTTAAGCTCTAGGGTCGAGTCCAGGCATCCATATTTTTTGTTTCTTAGGTAATAATTCTACAGTGAAGCCAGAATCAAGAGCTTCTTTCATGTTTGGCCCAATTCTCTACTGTATTTGGTGCCTATATTTGAAAAATTAGAAAGCTTTTGATTGAGAAATAGAAAGCAGAAGAACTTACAAGGCATGTCAGAAAGACAACACCAGTGTGTCTATAACACCAAATGAACGTGTTTATCCTTAACAAGGTGGGTTCAATTAAAACTGAGGATCGCAAACCATGCACATTAGAATCACCTTATGAACCGTTTTAAATCCTGATGTCCATACTCCATACTATGTAGGTCAGAACCTTAGGGAGCGGGACCCAGGGTGTTCTCCCGAGAAGGCTCCCAGACTTGTTCCTCTTCCACTGAGTCAGTTTCCTTTCACCAGATTACCAGATGTCCAGGCAATTGCCAAGAGCGGCAAGGTTGAGAACTACCAATTTAGGATCTTTTCATTTTACCATCTAGCCAAGCAAGACATTTTGAATCAAATCCTTTAATATGCAACAGACCAGGACTTAAGGGAGTACAAAAGAGGGTCATTTCGTTCAAGGTGGTGGGTAGGGGAGAGGACAGGGAGAATGGGAGTAAACGAGCAGCTTCCTAAGGACAGTTCCTAAATGGAATGTTCAAGGTGGCCATGAGCAGAGGGTATCCCAGGTACAGGGAACAGCTTGAAGGAGCCAAGAGGTGTGAAAGTCCATGACACATGAAGCCCAGCTGTGTGCTGTAAGGCCCAAGAGAACAGAAATGGGGCTGAAAGTAAAGCCCCAATTAGGAAGCGATGGCTGTATCCAAGGGCTGGGCTTTTTCCACCAGAAAGGGGCATGCTGAACATGCAAGGGAGTGATTGGAGCAATTCTGCATTTTAAAGAGGGGAGTCTGGCACATCTTGACTGAATTTGAGGGTCATAAAGCCTAACTAAAAGGAATAGAGAAATTACAAGGACCAAACTAAGCCCATGGCAGCAGGAAGAGAGTAGAGAGGTATAATTGGAGATCTTAGGGTATGGGATTTGGTGACTGATCCAGTGTGTCCTGACTCTCTGGGTTGAGCAGCAAGGCGAATGAATGGTGGGGTGTGAAGAAGGGAATATCTGAGAGGCTCTGATCCCAGGAAAAGATGAAGTCTGTCTGTGCACCTTCTTGGAAGAGCATCCTAATTATCATAGTTACAACATGTGACGGGTTTTCATACGCACTCCAGGGCCTGGGACTCAGCTGCTGTTGGGAGAGCTTAGCTGAGCGCCTCCTCAAGCCCATGACTCTAAAACTAGACAGCCATTTAGGGTGCCTGCTGGAATTCCTGATTATATGTTAGGATGATCACTCTCATTTCATCCAGAACTCAGATGAGCCCAAGAAAAACTCATCCTTCAGTGCTTGCTGGAATATGGCTTTACATCCCATTCTCAACCTCAGAATTCCAGGACCAGAGCCCCTGCAGTTCCAATCAAAAGGGAAGGCTTGGACTCATTATGATCCCCAGCCCAGGGGACAAGCAGGAGGCCTAATAGGCTGTGCACCACAGATGGGTCCATATTAATTCTATAGCAGTAGGTGGCTCTGACAAAGGAGAAGGAAAATGGGGAGGTTAAGGACCCTACACCCAAACCTTTAGAGCATTCTCCAAAGCCTGGATCTCTGGAGATGAGCTGCATTAAGCTGACTTGAGCTGAATCAGACTATACCAGGTCAGTTAGTAATACTACTTCACCTGGAGGGTCTCACCCAACACTTTCCTCTAGGAAAACAATGAGAATGGTGATGTAAAATCCTAGAAAGTGAATTAACTGCTCCCCAAACTTCATGCTATTTTAACATTCTGTGGTCATGTTGTTTTTTGTTTTTCTGGTAAACGCTGACAAATGCTGAGAATTTTGTCAAAACAGACCGAACTGCAATCATGCTGTGTTACACTGACATTATTCACACTTGCTAATGATTAACTCCCTTTGACACTGTAGCGTTGTAGAAGGCAGAGTTGAACAAACAGCTTCAGGGGGCCCAGAAATGAGTTACACGAGACTGGGCCAACTGACTTGGAAGAGCTCCAGTGCTATTTCCCTAGTTTAGACTTGTCCTAAGGGGCATTTCCATTTGGGGACCTGAAGTCCTGGAATTCCTTCCTCTTCCTGGTTCAACAAAACTCTAATTTATTGACCTGCAGGGCACAGTCTAAGACATCTGTTAAGTTTGGCATTTCCTTGACCTGTACAGAGAATTCTGTGGAGTAAAAATGGTTTGCCTTTTTCATTCCAGTTTTTGTAGTGTGCATGCATCCCAACTCTGATCTAAAGGAAGTACCTTCTTATCAGCCCAAGAAACAAAAGCGTTTTGCTTTTTTTGCATCAAAGCTGCTCCCTTTGGAGCATCACCTCAATGCAGTCTTCTCTTTTCAGTGTGACAAAACTTTGGATAAATATCCAAGAATCCTTCCTTTACTGTACAAGGAGAAAAGAAGAAAGTGTATTGAACAGCAATTTTTTGTGCTTTGCATGAAGAAAATCAGCTGCAAGAATGTGAGAAATTTCGGTATACAAGCCAAACCATTGCTTCATGAGCACTGCCTAACAGCTTATGTTCACCTTGGAAGAAAAAGGTAACGAAACATAAACAAACTTTGGAACGAAGGAGAAGGAACAGAAACGCTTACAAAGCTCCCACCCTGCACAGGCGGCAGACACAGCTACTGACAGCCCAGGCAATACTTGGCAGGTGTCAGAGACGGAGGAAAGAGAGGCTAAAGGTGATTCGTTCTCAACTTCAAATGAGAGGTCCCCTGGGTAACACTTAATATTGCTTCATCTCTGATTTCCTATCAGCTGCCTTTGCCGTAATGGGAGATGTCCATGGGAATTAAACTGAAAAGAGGCCTGGGGTTAAATCTCTATAGTCCTTCTGTCAGCTAAGGAGAGAGAGATGGGAAACTTGCACAGGGCTGGTGGGCTCCCCACCCCTCCTTTTTATCAGGAACAGGCTCCCCTAACTTTAAAAAAAATGAAAAAGCTTTTATCCCAAAATCAGAGATTTATTTTTCAGTATATCCAGATCAAAAGGAGAAATAATTCCAATTTGTTTATAGAAAATGCAGACATGCCCAGGGGTTATGATAAATTGAGATCTAGACTTCATGTGGGATTTGAGGCTGCCCAGCTTACAATAATGCTAGACTATTTGCAGTGTCTTTAATGCAATGTCCTCAGACCTTTCAAAGCCGGTATAATTGAAAATCGTAGGCAGGGGAAGATTAAACTGTTTGATCAAGGATAGGAAGAGATACTTTTTCATTGAAGTTTAAGAGGATCCAGGAAGTTGGGGGGGGAAAGGCAAAAAGTAGACTTTTGTCTATGCATAAGAATTTCAGGAGTGAACACATAACACTATGTAAACTTAATAATCTAAAATGTGAAATATAGCTTAAGGTTTGATGAAAAAAGGAAGCTATTTTCTTATGTTTTCTGTACTTAAGTATTGAAAGAAAGCAAAATATATATTCTTAAAACATCTGATTATACATTTTTGGCATGTTTCTAAAGTACACAATAGAGTCCACTGAGAAAGAAGAAAGAGAACCTGTTTATGGTTCACATTAAATTAACTAACAATAATCAAAAGTATTACACTTGGTAGAAGGTCAAAGATACTGCCCCAGTGAGTCATTTTCTTTCAGATTTCCAGCACTGGCAATGAAATACATCGACCTGCCATACTAATTTTTTCTAGAAACAGCTACGAAGACTGGAGTGCGATCTACAGTTAGACAGAACAGCTAAGTGGTGCTTGCCCAGATCTGAACCATCAGATTGGTTTTCATGGGCACCCTTAACTATGCCAGAGTCATCCAGCAAAACAGAGCAGGACATTCCCTGTGTCTCATGTGGTTTTGCTAATTGAATGCAGACTAGTGCCGGGTCCTTCTTAAATGTATCCTAAACCCTGTAGCCATTTGCAGTGGTAAGGAAGGGTTGGAAGCCAAGATTTATTTGACTTTAAGACTTCTTTCAACTTTTTATGTCCTGCCCCAAATAGCATTATTATGAGAGCATTGACAGGGAACTCAGGTGGGATCAAGTTTGGCTGCAAAAGGAATGAAAACAATGAAGAATCTGATTGTGAAAGTAAGAAATGTATATGACAAAATCCACACTTATATTGGTTTGCATAACAAAATTCCACAGACTGGGGTGGCTTCAACAACAGAAATTTATTTTCTGACATTTTTGGAGGATAGAAGTCTGAGATCAAGGTGGCAGCAGCGCTGGTTTCTTCTGAGGCCTCTCTCCTGGGCTTACAGATGGCCGCCTTCTCACTGTGGCCTCACATGGCGTTTGCTCTGTGTATATCTACGTCTTAACCTACTCTTCTTATGAGGATACCAGTCATATTGAATTAGGTCCCACCATAATAACCTCGTTGTAATTTAATTACCTCTTTAAAGACTCTATTTCCGAATACAGTCACACTCTGAGTTACGAGGGGTTAGGACTTCAATATATGAATTTGAGAGGACAGAAATTCAGCTTATAACAACAGTTAAACATGCTAGTATCCCCCAAAGGGACCACTGCAAAGAAGAAAGGGAAGTACAGACTCAGAAACTTGAAGAACTGCATGGGGTTTATTTGGAGCAATTGGATCTGCCACACGTGTAGCTAAAAGTTACCCGCACTTGAGATGAAAAAATTCGAGTCCTGCTTTCCACCCCTCAATAGAAAACACCCAAATTCATCCCTGAAGTGTGGTTAGGTGGCTTCAGAACTAAACAGGACCACAAAGAATCATGCTCCATCCTTTCTACATGAAAAGGAGGTAAGCATTTGTTCATCTGTGAGGGTACCTTCTGTGGCCAATGAGAAACATGGATGCCACTTGGCATAGTACCCGGCACATGCAGGCCCCTCAGTAAAGCTTCTTTGTATCATAAGTATCTGATTTGAAACAGGTATAGGCTGTGTAATTACAAATATTGCAAATAATTTTTTTTAAGAATTCAGAAAACCTATGCCTTCCCAGGGTCAGAGGACAAAAAGGCATTTGTTTCCTACCCTGCTTCCCTTTTTACTATTATTTCATCAAGTAAACATGTATCCAGCAGTGACTAAATTCCTGGAACCACACTAGGCACTTCAGATAGTGTCTACCCTGGAGGTAGTCACAGCCTAGGAAAAAAGGCAGATATGAAAACACATCATTAACCAACTAACAGACAAAAGCTACAGTGTCGGTGTGATGGCTACTTTTATGTACCAACTTGGTTCTGCCAGCATGCCAAAATATTTGGTCAAATAGAATTCTGGGTGTTTGTGTGAAAACGCTTTTTGGTTGAGGTTAACATTTAAACTGGTGGACTTTCGGCCAGATGTGGTGGCTCACGCCTGTAATACCAGCACTTAGGATGGCCAAAGCTGGCAGATCGCTTGAGCTCAGGATTTCAAGACCAGCCTGACCAACATGGAGAAACCCCATCTCTACTAAAAATACAAAAATTAGACAGGTGTGGTGGCGCATGCCTATAATCCCAGCTGAGGAAGGAGAATCGCTTGAACCAGGGAGTCGGAGGTTGCAGTGAGCTGAGATCGCGCCACTGCACTCCAGCCCGGGTGCAGTGACAGGGCGAGACTCTGTCTCAAAAAATAAATAAATAAGCTGGTGGACTTCGAGCAAAGCAGACTGTTCTCCACAATGTGGGTGGACCTCACCCAATCAGTTGAAGTCCTGAATAGAACAAAACTTGCCCTCACCTGAGCAAGAAGAAGTTCTGCCAGTAGACTGCGTTTGGACTGAAACTGCAAATCCCTGAATCTCCACCTTGCCAGCCTACTCCACCTGATTTAGCAGATTTTGGACCCACCAATCCTCCATAATTCTGAGCAATTTCTTTAAAATAAATCTCTCTCTGTATCTCTCTTCCTGTTTCTCTCTCTCTCTCTGTCTCTCTGTGTGTGTACATATATATACATATATACGTATGTATATATATGTATTATGTATATATACATATATGTATATATAAATATGTGTACATATATACATAATACATATATACATACTATATATGTATATATACATATGTATATATGTATATATACGTATGTGTGTATATTATGTATATATGTACACATATTTATATATATATTTATATACGTGTACATATATGTCTATATAAATATGTTCTGTTTCTCTGGAGAACCCTGACAAATACAATATGTATAATGTTTTTAAACCTTTAAATTACAGAAGGCTTCCCAGAAGAACTGGTATCCAAGTTGAACCTGGAGAAGAGATTATTTCCTAAAACTGGCCAGTTAAAAATCTGGGCATTAAGCCAAGGGACAGTTTTTCTAAAACTAGTGTCTGTCAACGAGACAAATATTCCAGAATCCAAAGATCTCTCCAATAATTTTTTTTTTTTTTTTTTTTTTTTTTTTTTTTTTTTTGAGATGGAGTCTGGCTCTGTCGCCCAGGCTGGAGTGCAGTGGCCGGATCTCAGCTCACTGCAACCTCCGCCTCCCGGGTTTACGCCATTCTCCTGCCTCAGCCTCCGGAGTAGCTGGGACTACAGGTGCCCGCCACGTCGCCCGGCTAGTTTTTTGTATTTTTTTAGTAGAGATGGGGTTTCACCGTGTCAGCCAGGATGATCTCGATCTCCTGACCTCGTGATCCACCCGTCTCGGCCTCCCAAAGTGCTGGGATTACAGGCTTGAGCCACCGCGCCCGGCCTCTCCAAGAATTATTTTTCATTTCATGCTTCCATTCTGATACTCTTTAAGATTAACATGAGCATACCTAGTATCACATGGATAACTGCATAGAACCAGAGTACTTTCATATAACGTTAACATCTCCCATTGCATTTATGCTGATGATCAAGTTTGCAAGAAATCACATTAAAATCATATCTAGAAACGACATGATGAGAGAATTTTAACACCACACAGCATGCCTGTGCTGAATTGCCCAATAGTTAAAGAAAGGAGAGGGACATGCATATAAACACACACACAAAGATTCATTCACATGTTTTTTTATTTTTATTTTTTTTTAACGATCTTGATATTTCAATAAGCCTAGAAAATGGTAGATTTAAACTCATATCCAGCTGGGCACAGTGGCATGTTCCTGTGGTCCAAGATACTCAATAGGCTGAGGCAGGAGAATCTCTTGAGCCTGGGCAACAAGACAAGACCCCATCTCTTAAAAAAGAAAACACACACACACATGCACACACACACACGCGCACACACACACATACACACACAACAGAAATCCTTTACCTGCAGATGCCTAGAAATGCTGCATAAAAATGGAATAGTTGAGCTCTGAAAGAAGAAAAAGAGGGAGAGACAGGCCTGTTGATACTAGAAATAAAAATGAAACTGAATCTTGATTCTGGCAATCACTCATGCTGATGAATAAGCATGGGGCGGGATAGGGGAAGGGGACTAATTGAAGGCAGTGAAGCCTAAAGTCTTAAGTTTTATAATGAACAGAGAGTTATACAATGTAGAAAGCTGGAAGTGTAACTCATACATAAAGTCACATCTTGGGCCAGGCCCAGTGGCTCAGGCACTTTGGGAGGCCAAGGTGGCCAGATCACCTGAGGACAAGAGTTAAAGACCAGCCTGGCCAAAATGGCAAAACCCTTTCTCCACTAAAATACAAAAATTAGCCAAGCACAGTAGCAGGCACCTGTAATCTCAGCTATTCGGGAGGCTGAGGCAGACAGAAGTGCTTAAACCCGGGAGGCAGAGGTTGCAGTGAGCCGAGATTGAGCCACTGTACTCCCAGCCTGGGTAACAGAGCAAGACTCTGTCTCAAAAAAAAAAAAAATTCACGTCTTGAAGGGCTGCAATTCTGGCCAAGTAAAACTAGAAAAACTCTGCAGGCTGTCTGGAACCCAGCAAAGAATATCTCTGCTTTGGCTGTGTGTAGGGGAAAACATGTTAAGAGAAAGCAAAAGACTTGGCCTGGACCTCTGATGGGTTTTAAGTCTGAATGCTTTTCTTCACAAGGACTGGGAAATCCCAAGTCAATAAAACATCACATATTTGCTCACAACTTTGAGGCACCTTGCAGAAGACATGCAAATCCCTTTTCGAAGGATGTTACTGCATCTTTGTCACACAGAATTTTCACTTTAAAATGTGCAAGTCCTGTGTAAAATGAGCCCACAAGAAGAAATTACAAGAGAGAGTCAGCAGACACAACAGAAGGATTGAGTGGCCTAGAACTAGAACTAATAAAATCATAATCTCAGAGCTAATATGAAAAATATGAAAAGTATATTTAAGCTGATTAAAGACATTAAAAAGCATAAAATAAACAGAAGAATATAAATGACAAAAAATAGATTTGAAAAATAATTAAATAGACATACTAGGGAAAAATATACCAAAATTTAAAACTCGATGAGTTAAAGAACCAATTAGATGCAATTGAAAAGAATCATTAATGAGTAGCCATGAAAAAGTTAACCAGAATAGATCCTAAAATTATAGATATTTTAAAGGATAATTATGAAAAATTAAGACATTTAGAAGAGAATAAAAATGTTTAACAATCTATTAGGAATTTAGAAGAAAAGAATAGAGTGTCAAGGAGAGGCAAGATTTGAAATGATAATGGCTGAGTATTTCTCAAAAGTGATTGAAGAGATGACTTCTCAAATGAAAAAATATGAGTCTTAACCAGACTAACTAAAGTAAAAATGCTCTTTGATATAATATACCATTGCGAAACAGAAAGAGAAAATCATAAAACTAAAGTAAAACAATAGGTGAGCCTAAAAAGAAAAACATTCAGACTAGCAATTGACTTCTCAGTAACAAAAGTAGAGACCAGAAGATAATGGAATAATTTCTTCAAAGCGCATAAAAAAGCAAGAATTCTTTAACCACCTAAACTACCATTCAGTAGTGAGGGTATTGAAATATATACATATAGATAATTAATATATAATTTAACATATATAATTTAATATAGATAATATTTGTCTATTATATAGTATATAATATTAAAAGGATTTATTCACAAACCCTCAATGAAAAAAATTTCTGTTTTAAGGACTCCAACCTCCCCTGTCCCCACATAATTAAGTTTGAAAGAAATGATGAGGTTGGGTGCAGTGGCTCAGACCTGTAATCCCAGCAGTTTGGGAAGCCAAGTTGTGGGGATCACTTGAGGCCGGGAGTTTGACACCACCCTGGGCAACACAGCAAGGCCCTGTCTTTACAAAAAGCAAAAAACAATTAGCCAGACTGGTGGTGCAAGTCTGTGACCCCTGCTACTCGGGAGGCTGAGACAGGAGGATTGCTTCAGCCCAGGAGTTTGAGGCTGCAGTGAGCTATGATTGTGCCACTACACTCCAGCCTGGGTGACAGAGCAATTCCCTGCCTCAAAAAATAGTGATAATAATAAAATTTCAAAGTAAAAGAAATGATGAGCAAAGTAATTGATAAACATGTATAGAAATTTAAACAGCACTATTTTTAAAAATACAGGGAAACAATAAGAAGGAGTGATTTTAAAGCATTCTAAGAGCTTGGCATTTTTAAAGAAAATAGTAAATATACTGACAACTGTAGATTTGATCTGGTCAAATGATCATTTAAAAAATTGGGCCAAGTGTGGTGGCTCACGCATGTCCAGCACTTTGAGAGGCTGAGGCAGGCGGATTGCCTGAGGTCAGGAGTTCAAGACCAGCCTGACCAACATGGAGAAACCCCATCTCTACTACAAATACAAAATTAGCTGGGTGTGGTGGTGCATGCTTGTAATCCCAGCTACTTGGGAGGCTGAGGCAGGAGAATCGCTTGAATCAGGAGGTGGAGATTGCGGTGAGCCAAGATGGTTCCATTGCACTCCAGCCTGGGCAACAAGAGTGAAACTCTGTCATAAAAATAAATAAATAAATAAATAAATAATTTAAAAAGTCACTAAAAGAATAGAAACCAAATGTTTAAAAGAAGATAAAGGGAATTTTTTTTTTAAGTAGAAAAGATGGTAAGAAGCACCAAAGAACAAGCAGGCAGTTAGAAAGCAAAAATGAGATGGTAGGAATTAATTTTAAATATCAGTAATCTCAACCAATCTAAATGGATCAAACTCCTCTGTTAAGAGACAAAAGCTCTCAGGCTGGATTATTTCCATTTAAATGAAACATAGGCGCTATAGAACAGGACACATAATGTCACAAAGGAAAACATAGACTTCAGAAATGCAAGATATGGAGCGGCCTACAAGAAACTAACCTGTCTCTGAAATAAGTCAATAGCATGAAAGAAAAAAAAGGGGAGCTGCTCTATATTAAAATAGTTTGAAGAAGTATAACAAATTAAATACATTGACCTTGTTTAGCTCTTGATTTAAATTACCAACCATAATAGGGCCGGGCGCGGGTGGTGGCTCATGCCTGTAATCCCAGCACTTTGGGAGGTCGAGGCGGGCAGATCACCTGAGGTCAGGAGTTCAAGACCAGACTGGCTAACATGGTGAAACTAAAAATACTAAAAATACAAAAATTAGCCAGGCATGGTGGTGCGTGTCTGTAGTCCCAGCTAGTCAGGAGGCTGAGGCAGGAGAATCACTTGAACCCGGGGTGAAGACAAGACACAGACACAGAGGAGAAGCCATATGAAGATGAAGGAAGTGACTGGAGTTATCAGCCAAGGAATGCCTGGAGCCACCAGAAATTGGAAGAGGGAAGAAAAAAATCTCCCCTAGAGAATCTTGTTCAGAGGGAGCGTAGCCCTGCCATCACCTTGATTCCAGACTCTCGCCCTGCAGAACTGTTAGAGAATACATTTCTGCTGTTTTAAAGCAGCAAATTTGTGGGAATTTTTTACAGGAGCCCCAAGAAACTAACACATATATACCTCTCTGCATAGTTGGTAGATCAAGCCAACAAAAAGTAATAAAAACATACAAAAAATTTCAAGCGCATAGTCAGCAGTTTTTATCTAATGAGCATATGTGCAATCCTGCACTCAATTATTTGTTAAAATACCCCTTATTTTTCATTGCACATGAATCATCTATATAAATTTGAGTCATCTTGTAACAAAATGATTTGTCAATATTGTAGAGCTGAAATCATTTTTATCCTCTAAAAGAGCAGGTGCATTGCCCAAGTAAGAGGAAAATTGGCTAAGAACTTTCTGACCTTTTAGTATCCTAGAGACAGCTTGTCTTTTTTTCTGCTTAGGAGAGAATATAGTTCACTAATTAACCACAAATAAACAACTACAACCAGGCTCTTAGTTTTATCTATTTTGGACGACTCTTACAGGAATTAAAATTTTCAAGGACACACAGATTCCTTTGTCATTTCAAAGTAAGCACTCATGTTACAGGCATTGTCATCGTTACTAGCAGCATAATTACTCTTAAAGTAACAGTCCCCAGAAGGAAGACGGTTCCCCCCTCCACCCCCGCCCCCCGTGTTGCTGATCAGCCCTGAGGCTTCATAAGTAAATACACACAAAGTTAACATGCTTAAATAAATGTTGCATGAATCAGATCATGCATTTTATATGCCTCTCACACACACACACACACACAAAAGGTAGGTTCACAAGTATAACACAGTGAACATCCAGGGAGAAAAAAATAAAATAAAAGTAATTTTCAGAAAATAGCCCTACCTATCCTTCTTAACTAGTATACCAACAAAAAACAACAATCAAAATATAGCAACATGACGGGAAGATACTGACAATATAAGCTGTCTTTTCCTTTCTCCTTGAATTGCATCATTCATACCGTTACCTCCTCGGGGCAAGGACTAGGTTATTATTTTTTGGCACAACTCTATTTAACCATGCAATGTGTGTGCACTTCCAGCTTGTAGAAATATTAGATAATTTTATTAAAAGAAAAAAAATCTTCACACTTTTGCACCCTATTGTGTCTCCTGGCCCCCAGCAAGGAAGGAAATCTTTAGAACTGAATCCAGTTTGGAAGAAGGGATGTTTGCCTAGTGAAGCATAAAGTATATCCTAGGATATCTGGGAGAAAGGTCACCATACCAGGGTTTCCATTTCATCAACTATACACTGTCACGGCATTTCCTGGAGGGATTATGTAATGTATTTGGACATAGACCTCTCTGGTTGCCCACTCTTAGTGAAAAGTAAGCTTTGGAAAGAACAGTTAAGGCATAAAAACACAATTCCTGAGGGCAGCTTTGCAGACAGGGCCAAAACGTCTCATGACCCATAAAATACGTTAAGTTCTAACCAGCCCTACCACGGAGAGTGTCAGAATCACATCGAACAGCATGAGCCACATCTGCCAGCAGACGTCACACGATGGGTTCCGAATTTCAGTTTAATTCTCATTCTTCCTCATATTGTGCTTTCTTTCTGAACTACGTTGATTTCTTTTCAATTGTGACCTAGGCAGTTTGCATGGATGCCTTACATAGGTAAAATGGTACCTTCTGAAGAGCCATCCAGAATGTTAGGTAACATCAAATTCCTTGTGCCAGATTTTCAGAGAAAAAATATTGATGTTCTAATTGCCCTTTCTGAAAACAATGATTTAAAATTTTCTTTTCCTTTCTGAAGGGGTCATCCCAACCTATCTGACGATAAACTGATGTGTTAATGTTACTCCTTGATTTGCAGGAACAGAGCAGTTAGAACCAAAAATCTTAAGTGAATTACAGCATGCAAGTGTCTCCTGAATAAATAGAAGCACATTCCTTTAGGGAGGTAGACATCATAAGCCAGGCGTTGTTAATGAGTGAAGAGAAATGCTTAGAGCTTGTGCTTGAAGACACAAGTCCTGCAGTAAAAGGACTTAGGAGTTGCCCTGTCCCTCTGATGTTCCCTGGATCTGCAGCTGTAGAGCTTCTCCCTGGTTACTCCTATATCTGGACCATTACAACTTTCTTCTCCAGTAGATTCTCCATATTACTGCCAAAGGTTGTCTTTTCTTCATTGTTTTCAACTACCCATACATTTCTGGGACGCTACGGCCATTTTCCATTGCCCTAGGCAGCAAGACTTAGACTCGAAGAAATTCGGCCCTGACAGTCTCTGAAGACTCTACAATCAAAATACCCTATGCTTCAAAGTCTCCCAAGGGCCCTCCCAAATGGTCTTTATTCCCTTGTTTTCTCCCTTCCTTTGTTTATTTGCTGCCTCTACTTCCCCTCCCCCCATAAGAAAAAGGAGAAGATATACAATGCTCTACCAGTTATGCTGAAGTCGCACTGACCCCACGACACCAGCTCGTAGGCTCACCCTGCCCTCTCCAAGGTAAACAGTGCCTGAGCCCTTCCTGTCCTCTTTGGCAGCTTCATCAGCCACCTGAGAGCTGTCGCTGTCCAGTGCCAGCTTCCTTGTTCTCTGTCATCCACCCACCTCACCCCCACCCCGCTGCGTCTCCCTAGTCCTTGGCTTTTTAGTGGGTTCCAATCAGACTGCCAGGTGGTGTACACATGCATCAGATAAACACGGTTTATCTCACAGGGGTGACCATTTTTCTCAAATTGAAGATGGGTGGAATGAAGGGAAAGGAATTAAGTAACTTATCTGAGTCATCTGAAACATAATTTTTGTAGTAAACAAACACGGATGTGTTACGGAGTAGAATGCAAAATCTACATTAATTTTTAAAATGAAAATGAGACTTCAAAGAAGTTTAGCATCTGTGGAGGGTGGCTTCTGGCGGCACCAATAGGTCTCTCCACTTGTACATTTTCACTTTTCTCAATCTGAGGGGCCAGGAGAGACACAAGAAAACGCATGCCAAAATCCCAGGCTGTTCTTGACTTATTAGTCAATTTCTTCCTTCACTGATTTGAGCACCTCCTATGTGCCGGGCCCTGTGAATATAAATATGATTTAAACAAGTCCCTACCTTCAAGCAGCTCACAGTCTAGCAAGATTAATGCAAATAACCGGCTCTAACAGAATGTAATCACTTTTACAATAAAGGTATGTGCAAAATGTTATGGTATCACATATAACATAGCAATTAACCATTACATATGTTTTTCTACCATATGTTTTTCATATGTATCATATGTTTTTCGTATGTATCATATGTTTTTCTACCATATCTCCTACCCTCAACAAAGACTGCCTCAGGTGTTACATTTCTGTGTCTAATTAATTTACTTTGCATAGTACCAAATGCATATAGAACCCAATGCATTATTTTGATGCTGGGAAGTGGTCATGGTTAAACACATTGTTGTGGATTGAATTGTATTTCCCCCAAAAAAGATATGCTGAAATCCTAACCCCTAGTACCTCAGAATGTGGCCTTATTGGGAAATAGCATCTTTATGGAGGTAATCAATTAAAATGAGGCCATCGGAGTGGCCTTAGCCCAATATAACTGGTGTACTTATAAAAAAGGAGAATTTTGGACACGTACACACAGAAGGAAGACAACAGGAAGGCAGACAGGAAGAAGGTGGCCATGTGACTGGAGTGATCTGTCTACAAGCCAAGGAGCACCACGGATTGCCAGAAAACACCAGAAGCTAGAAGAGACAAGGAAGAGTCCACCCCGGAGCCATTAGAGAGGACGTGGCCCTGCCAACACCCTCGGTTTCGGACTTCCAGCCTCCAGAACGGGGAGAAAATAAATTTCTGCTGTCTTAAGCCACCCAACTTTTGGTACCTGTCATGGAAGCCCTAATAAACAAATATACAGATGCATGTCATTTCAGTGTAAGTTTCTAATATTTTTTGGAAAATTAAACCTCGCCTTTGTCATTCTTGGCAACATTCTTTGCTTGAAGCTAACCTCCAAGTCATTTTCTCTACTGCAGTGGTTCTCAACGTGTGGTCGCTGGGCCAGCAGCATCAGCATCAGCAGGGGGCTCATTAGAAATGCCCTACACTTCAGGTCCCAGCCCAGACCTTCTGAAGTCAGAAACTGTGTGAGCAAGCCCTCCAGGTGATTCTGGCTTGAGAACGATGGCTGTACTGAATGCATGAGCCAATCTCACTTTGCTTCTGAATCCTGTTCTATTCCAAGTATTAAGGATTATTACAGATTAGTTCTCATCTTCCGAAATATCGTAACAATAAAAATAAGCTACAGCTTTCATTATCATTGTCCCCAAGCTAAACCTCTAAAGATCCAACAGAGTTTCTTTGGAAGGGCTTTTAACTCCGTGATAGACAAAACTGGCAAGTGAATGCAATGTAGAGATTTGGGGAATTTTCTCCCATACTTGGCACCGCCCTGCTGCCTTCGAAGCACCTCAGTGCAGATGTTCTCATGCCACAGAATACCCACCCAACTCACCCGACTGCCCCATCCAGGCCTTGTCCTGTCATTCCCCAGAATCCCAAATTTCCTCCTCTCTTCCTTCAATAAAATGTCCAGGCCAGGCACGGTGGCTCACGCCTGTAATCCCAGCACTTTGGGAGGCCGAGGTGGGCTGATCATGAGGTCAGGAGTTCGAGACCAACCTGGCCAATATGGTGAAATCCCATCTCTACTAAAAAAGTACAAAAATTAGCCAGGCCTGGTGACGTGCACCTGTAGTCCCAGCTACTCGGGAAGCTGAGGCAAAATTTCTTGAACCCAGGAGGCAGAGGTTGCAGTGAGCAGAGATCGCGCCACTGCACTCCAGTCTGGGCGACAGAGCAAGATTCTGTCTCGGAAGGAAAAAAAAAAATCCATTCACTTGCAAGTTTGGTCTCAAGAGAGTAGTTGGAGAAAAATATTGATTAATTTATAATTAAAATATTAATCACTAACGACCTCCCTCCTTAATTGATCCAGGTTGTATAATTTTCTAAGTTTTTTTTTTTTTTTTTCCAACCTCAAAGAACTCTATTTGGGAAGGTTTCGAGTACTGTGTCAAAACAAAATGAAGGTCTTTTGTTTGTTGTTTTTTTGGAGGGTAGGTTTGGAGACTGGGGTGGCCAGTGCCCTTTAAATGACAGGTTCATGGAGCAAACACTCAGCTAACACGAGGCCAGTCCTGTTTGGCAACTGCCTCCCATTCCTGGGTCAACAGCCCATCAGTCTGTTGACCTTGAAGCCATGGTACCAGGCTTATCCTTGTACTTTTGCTGCATTCCATACTGGGTGGGGTTTTGGTTTGGGTTTGTGTGTGTGTGTGTGTGTATGTTTTGTTTTTTTGTTTTTTGCTTTTTCTTTTAGATATTTCAATTTCTTAACAGGAAATTTTAGCTGCTGGTTTGAATTTAATTGAAGTATTTTGTATGTACACCTAGAGACCCTCAGGCTAGGGTATATTTTTAATAAATCAAACAAATAAATTCCAAGTTTGTACTAACTGAAATGTCCTCATGTCTTCAATGATGGCCCTCTAAACGAAAATACTGAAAAATGCAAGAATAATGCTGCCTTAGTGGCAAATATATATATGAAAAGCAGCCCAGATTTTAAAAGAGAAAAAAATTCATGGCCTAAATTTTCCTGGAAATTAATCCCAGTTCCAACTTCCAGAGATCACTCTGAACCGAAAGCCCCAAATAGGAGGAAAGGGAAATTGGTGTGTAATGAACATTGTGCCAGGTGCTTTATTTCTTTATGGGACAGTTGGGTTAAGTGATTTCAACCAATCAGATACAGCTCCCTGAAGAGAAACTCCCATTCCTGGTCAAACTGTAGGACTGACTCAGGTTTGCATATAATGCATCAACCAAAGTTAGGCCACTGTATCAGTCAGGATATTCTTTTAAATAACCAGAGGGCTTTGTTGTCTCTTAGAATTGGAATGTCAAGTGGGAAGATAAGTTTCAGGGGCTGTTTGATTGAGCAACCCAAAAATGTCATTAAGAAAAGATCCGGTTTCTTTCCATCTCTCCACCCACTCTGCTTTTTACAAGTCAATCAACCCAAGTTGTCTTTTTGTTTTGTTTTGTTTTGTTTTCATGATGACAAAATGGTGGCAGCCATTCCAGACTTCATACTAACACGCCACAGCAGCTGGAAGAAAGACTCTTTTCCTCTGTTGCCTCTCTCAGAAGAGTGAGGAGGCTTTTTTTGCAGAATGCCCCAACAAAACTCTTTTCTATTTGTTCTTTCATCGAATATTTACTGAGACTTACTATGTGGCAGGCACTTGGGTTTTATTAGAAAACAAAACAAGATGTTTGCCTTCATGGAACTTCAGCAGAAACTTACATTTTAATGTCTTTTGAGTCTGATTTGAGCTGTCCCTTGACTTCTTAGGTTCTGGTAACCTCACTTATTCCCTTTGTCCCACAAACGTAGGTGTGGTATCTGTTTTTAGCCATTAGTGATCTCTGGTTACCTGAGTGTTCCTTTTTTCTCTCTTAACCTTTCAAAGAACAAATATGTATCTCCTTTCTGAAAGGGATCCTGACTGATATGGGATGAAAACCTAAACAAATATCTGTTTGCAATGAGAAAAAGTTGGGAAGGTGAAAGCAAAGCCTGAGTAGGAACCCAGTCTATAATCACTAGATGATGTATCCCCAGCTGGGACACTGCCAAGCAAAAGGCCATGGGTCAGCTATACTAACAGAAATTGAGGACTGATTTCTGTAAAAGCAGCGCATATCTAGGCATCACCAGTAAATTTATCCCTAGGCATCTATCTACATGAATGGGTTTGTGTTGAACAGAAAGAAACCTTCTAGGAGAAGTTTTCTGAATAGGTACCCAGTGGCAGAGAAGGTACCAAAGCGGGGAAGGAAGAAGGAAGAGACTGTAGAAAGAAAGCGCAGTGATGCTTCCTCTGTCCACTCACAGGGTCTAGGTCTGCCCCCCATGGAGAGACAGGGAGCAGGCTGGCCAGAGAAGACAAGTAGCACTACTTGAAGCCCAGGTGACAGCTGGCTGGAGCGTTCTCTGACTCTGAACTCTGTGGGGTCTGGCTCATTCTCTCTTTGGGCCCACTTTATCTGGGCTTTCATCTCATCATTCCACCAAAACTGCTCTTGTAAAGGCCACAAATGACCTCTGTACTGCCAAATCCATCACTAAAATGTCAGTTCTCATCTGACTTCAATATCAGCATTGCTAATCTTTTGTTTTCTTCTCCAGAAGCTTGTATTTTAGAGACATTCAGCTGCTCTGAATGAGTGCCAAATAGCTAAAGGAAAATGAAACCATCATCTAATCCATTTGACTAATAAGAGTGATGACAATAGTAATAGCTGACATTATTGAGCATTTACCATGTGCCAGACAACATTCTAAGCACCTTATGTGGATTATCTCATTTAATCCTCACTGCAGTCTTGTGAGATAAATGCTATTATTATCTTCATTTTATAGATGAGGTCTCTGAGGTACAGAAAGATTAAGTAACTTGCCAAAAGTCACACAACCAGTAAGTGGTAGAACCAGGAAGTCTCTGTATTTCCATTGTTTGAACTCAAGCGAATCGAATTCCCTATCAGAATTTTCAAATTGTCCTCCGCATATGTTTTGGTGATGTACATATCAGAAGGAGAGAGAACTGAGTTTAAGGATGTCAGGTTCTTAGAAAGATCACCACACTATTCTGCCTCCTCCACACTACTGTCTTAGTTCAGACCATGGCTGGCCATGGTGTACTGACCTGCAGCCAGAGGGGTCAGAACACCATTCAGAGGGACCCGGAGGGGCGTGTAGTCCAGCAGACAGAAGGTCTATGGATGGCCAACAACATTCAAGAGGCCCGGGGTTCACAGAGCAGGACAACAGGAAATCTCAGGAGTGGATGATATTCTCATCAAAGACCAATGGAGACATCCATTGGAGGGTTCCAGGGACCGAGACACCGGGTTGAGATTCAGGAGTAGAACTATTACCCCTGAGAAAGGAACTGGAAGAACAAAGCAAAACAGGAGCCCTAGTGGGAAAGATATTTCAGCAGATTATAAAAATTGAGACTCAGGAGCAACATACAAAGCATAAAACCATAGGCTCCAGGAGGGCAGGGAACCTGTTTGTCCTGCACCATCATATTCTCCTACACAATCTGGCACACACCCCATACTGTTCTATGACTTCCAGGTATCCAGTCTCAAACTGAAGGCCTGCCACCAATAGCATGGTCAAGTTCATATTCAGTGGATATTGAGCACTACAAGAGGTGCTGTGCCAGTTTCTCTCATGCTGGGTCTAGGAGCACTGGACTAGGAGTTCTTGAATGTCCTCAGCTAAGGATATACACACACTAAAGACCAGGTTGAGGCTGGATCTGCAGTCTGTTGTCTTAGCAGCCAACAGAGAAGGCATGTGAAGGATAAAAACTAGACACACCAAGCAATTTCCTTTTATCTTTCTTTCCAGAAGTATTCTTCATATTTCTAAATTTTTATATAATTGCTCATTCAAGTCATACTGCTGGCAGAGGCTGAATGTATCACCAAGCACTCTCAAAGTCTGATAAAAACTGATCGGATAGTCTGATGTTTTTGAATAACCTTAGCAAAGAAATCAATTAAGATCAGAAGCAGATTGTTTCCCAAAATTTTTTTTTTTTTTTTTTTTTTGGTAAATATCCTTTATGTATTGATTTAGACCTGGCTAAAATGTTACTATACATTTTTAACCATTGTTGAAATACTTCATAAAAATGACTAAATACTAAAACTAAGTGACATCAGTATTCAAAACAAAATCAGCTAGTTAAAAAGGACTCATTCACATAAGTACAGAAGCACCTTTTGGTTTTATTATTGGTTAATTATTGCTTTATTGTTAATATGGTTAATATATTGACTTCCTATTATTTCAAAATGTAAAATCGTGCAAAACTATGAATTCGTTACAGCAAAACTTCCAGTGCTCTTAAAATATATTTTGTTTCTTTGTGACAATGGTGCACTTCCCTTTCTTGTTGGTTTATCATCCCATGAACCGTAAAGTCCCAGTCTCAGTGACTGAATCTTTAACTCCGTGAAGTCTCTGCATCATCAGAAAGTTCATGTCACTCAAAGGATGACACGTAGAACAATGGTCCCCAACCTTTTTGGCATCAGGGACCGGTTTCCTGGAAGACAAATTTTCCATGGACAGGGTGGTGGGGATGGTTTTGGGGTGAAACTGTTCCATCTCAGATCATCAAGCATTAGATTCTCATGAAGAGTACACAGTCTAGATCCTTCACATGCACAGTTCACAATAGCTTCGTGCTGCTCTGAGAATCGAATGCAACTGCTTATCTGACAGGAAGCAGAGCTCAGGTGGTAAGGCTCGCTTGCCCACCACTCACCTCTTGTTTTGCAGCGGCTTCCTGATAGGCCATGGACTAGTACTGGTCTGTGGCCCCGGGGTTGGGCCCCCGAATGTAAAGTCAACTGTCCTTGCTCATAGAATTCCACTCCATCTTATTATTTCCATCTGACCAAAAATACTTCCATTATAAAGAACGATGAAACAAGAGACTACATCAGAGAAGTTAATTTAAAACATTGTAGTTCTAAATTTGAATTGAAAGTAACAGTATAAATTCAGTATAAACTGAAACATTGGAAAAGAAATTTTAAGACAACTAGAAATATGAACACTGACTGGATATTTGGTAATATTAAAGAATTATTGCTAAATCTCTTGGGTATGATAATGATATCATAGTTGTGTGTTTGTTTTTTTTAACAGTCTTTATCTTTTAGAAAACCATACAAACATTTTCAAATAAAATGATATGATGCCTGAGATTCTCTTAAAAATACTGCAGGAGTGGAGGAAGCAGGTGTTGAATTTGGATAATGGGTATGTGAGTGTTAACAGTACTAAACCATCTCTCTCTGTATGCTTCTACTCCTTCTGCATCTCAATTTTGTTAATTTTCAATAGGGCCAATAATAACAGTCATAAGATTATTATACATATGTATACATATGAGTGTGTGTGTATATGTATATGTGTATATGTATAGGTATATACACACACATACTGAAATAGCTTGAGTATGACTGGAGAGTCATACTTGCCTAGCGGCTCAACAATGTTTTCCTCCAGAAACTCTTCATATGTTTTTGCAAATTAAGATACTTAATTCTCTTGCTTTCAAATAATCTTAATTGTTTTGCTTTCCACTATCATAGGGTTTCCCACCACACATTCACCTCATCCTCCTCTTTCATTCATAGAAAGCAGGTTGAATCAGATTGAATGTGAATAAAGAGAATCAAATTAGACAGCAATCCAAAAGGAAGTCAATTAGACATGTCATTTTGAGGGGTAGAAGAAGTGGTAAATGCTGGCTTATTGTATTAGTCCATTTTCAAACTGCAATGAAGAAATACCCAAGGCTGGGTAATTTATAAAGAAAAAGAGGTTTAATGGACTCATATTTCCATATGACTGGGGAGGCCTCACAATCATGGCAGAAGGTGAAGGAGGAGAAAAGCACGTCTTACATGGCGGCAGGCAAGAAAGCATGTACAGGGGAACTACCCTTAATAAAACCATCAGATCTGGTGAAACTTATTCACTGTCATGAGAACAGCATGGAAAAAAACCCACATCTGTGATTCAATTACCTCCCACCAGGTCCCCACCATGACACACGGGGATTATAGGAGCTACAATTCAAGATGAAATTTGGGTGGGGACACAGCCAAACCATATCACTTACTTTTTTAGTTTCTAAGGAACGTACTGTTTATTACTAGTCTTCAGTACTAGAGAAAAACCTTTGACCATCATATAGCATAAGACAGCCCTAATTCTTCTGTGCATCTGGGGAAATGTTACTTCTGCAATCTCTAATATGCAAAAGGCTGAGGAACATTACTGTGTCTCTTGTTACACTTGCAGAATTTTCCCTCCAATCCCTTGAGTTACCAGCAGTTAGCATTCATTAAGAAGTCAAGGCCAGGCATGGTGGCTCATCCCTGTAATCCCAGCACTTTGGGAGGCTGAGGCAGGTGCCTTGCTTGAGCCCAGGAATATAACACCAGCATGGGCAACGTGGCAAAATCCTATCTCTACAAAGCGGGGAGGATCACCTGAGCCTGGGGAGGTTGAGGCTGCAGTGAGTCGTTATCGTGCCACTACACTCCAACCTGGACAACAAAGTAAAGAAAGTTAATACCAGAAACAAGTTTCTGAGGGCTAACTTCAGTCCACTAATGTAAACAATAATAATAATAATAATATAAATTATTTCCATTTTATGTATAGGAAAACTAATGTTAAAGAAGGTTAAATAACTTTTCCAAGAAATTCAATAACCAGTGAGAAACAAAGCCAGGATTCAACCCCGATCTCGCTTGATTCAATGTCCATGCTCTCCGCCATGCTCACAGACCTCCTTCAAACTTAGAGAAGCTACTCCAGGGAAGTGCACACCATGTTCTCTCTTTAAATGCATGACCACAAATTCTCAGTAGGTGCTCAACTCTGCTGGGAAATCCTGCTACACTCCTCTATTTAGGTCAGTCCCTCTCTATTATCTATCATTTATAATAAATAAAAATCACAACACTGCCCTTTGCCACACATCTCCCTCCAACTACTGCCCCATTTCTCTGCTCTCCTTCATAGTAAAATTTCTTGAATGAATAGCCTCCTTTTCCTTCCTTCCTTTTCTCTGCTCCCCTACTACAATGAGGCATCCATCTCACAATAGAAATTGCTAATGTCATAGGCTCTAATGACCCCCATCTTCCCAAAGTTAGTGCAAGATCTTCTCAACCAACATCAACCACTCTCAACACAGTTGATCATACCCTCCTTGAAACTCTCATCTCTTAGACTCCATGACACCAAGCCTTGGTGCACCTAGGCAGGAATGAGGGTTGGGTGAATTCAGGGCATAGAAAGAAAACCAGTGTGGCTGGAGGGTGCAGAGTGATGGGAGAGCAAGATGAGGTATTTGAGGTGCTAAGGAGACATAGCATCATGTGAAAATCTAAAAGGTGAAGGGAAGAGTTTGCGAGGCTTTAAGGGGATTTTAAGCAGGTGACCAGTGTGCTCTTCAAAGGTCACTCCAGCTGTTTGGCAAGTGGACCATGCAGGCAAGAGAGTAGGAACAGGGACAATTAGAAGGCTCATAATAAATTCTAAAGAAGTGTTTGTTGGCTTGAATTAAATTGGGAAGAAGAAGGAGGGCACCAGTAAGCAGAAATGTCTGGAGGACAGAAACAGAGCCAAAGACTGCAACTCCAGGCAGCAGATAAAGTGCTCTACGAATTAGTGAGGGGACAGTCTCACCCGTGGGATTCAGCCCAGTTTCCAGCAAACCCAGGAAATTGCCAAATGAGGCCCCCTGTCCAGAGGTGGCCGTGGAGTCCAGTTGCTCCTCTAAGTGGGGAGTAAACTGCCTTCTTCAGCACCTGCAATTCCTATCAAGTAATGTTCGGCAGTAGGGAGAATTTGACTCATTATCTTCCACTGTATCTGTCATGTCACATTACTCCTAGGGCCCTGACAGAACACTCTAGAAGCATGATGCATTATGACTTGACACCAGTTACCCAGTGCTGTACCTCATTAGAGGGAGCAGGGAAGGCGTGAGCTAGGGGTAACCCGCTTTGTACTATCCCAACTCTCTCCATGACTTCATTAGTCTCTTGATCTTTTTGTGGTTGTCATTAGGGGCTCAGAGTTTTATGTCCCGGTCAATTTCCAAATGACAGCTTTTAGTGTCAAAGTGATCAAGGAGAGTTGCTTTCCCCTCCCCCTGTGACAGCGGCAGACAATCACAGGAAATTGATCATGTTGGATAAACTCACCTGATCCTAAAAATGATATTGGCTTCATGCTCCAGGGCAGGGCAAAAACAACTGAAAAATAATTGCCAGTACACCCCAGAGGGAAATTCCTTCCCTTCCCCAAATTTGACAATCAATCTAATCCAGTACACGTGACTAAAAATCACTGCTGTAAAGAACGTAATTCCATTTACACACCAAAGACGCCATGGCAGTTTGGTTTGAATAGGGGATCATTTTGTCTAGGCTTTTATTTTTCTTCATGAGAGACTATATTTGCAAGACTGGCAAGGACATACAATACTAAAATAACAATCACATTTAGGACAAAATAAGCATGTCCTGATGCATGTTCTTACCAATCTTAGATTAACTTGTCTTTAGCCGTGTTTTGATCATTCCTTCTCAATTTCTAAAAACATTCCAAAAACAAAAACTATATGCATCATTGCAATGTTCTTTTCCACCTAGTCTCAGAGTTAAATATGCTAGCTATCTTCAGAAAACACTCAAAACACTCAACATTTTGTGTTACTTTAGGCTTTTATAAATGGAAAGTTTCCAGATGGGTTTATTCATCTCTCTGGAAGTGAGGAATCAACCTGACCAATCTGATTCAGAGAGAGAGAAAGAGACTTTCTGTAACCAGGAAAAACAGTTTACATTCCTTTACATTTAAACTCCAGATGCAACCAGGCTTTGAATTTTTATATTCCTTGAATTCTTAGGGAAGTACTGGGGAAGGCACTTGGGTAAAGTTGCTCTCTAAATTAGTATGAGAGCGTTCATTTAGAGGTTGTGACCCTATAGTGTGTGCTTCTGTCTTGAACATATTCAGCCAAATATGGCATGTCTACTCATCACTTAAGAGTACCTGGCTGGGTGCAGTGGCACACTCCTGTAACCCTAGCACTTTGGGAAGCCAAGGTGGGCAAATCACTTGAGCCCAGTTGTTCGAGACCAGCCTGGGCAACACAACAAAACCCCATCTCTACAAAAAATAAAAATTAAAAAAAAATAAAATAAAAAAGAGTACCCAACTTTCCACAACAATATGGGCTGGTGCTCATTTGTATGTTATTAGAGTCTGTTTGATTTGTTGTTTTTCTTCTGAAACCTCTGCTCTCTCCCTAAGTCCTTCAAGGTCCAGAGGTCCTCACCTGCCATGCACCTGCCTCAGGGCCACCCACTATGCCAGTTTGCCACCATGCCTCCTGTCTGCTTTTTTCCAACTAGGAAAATGGTCCTGATTAGTGTATAAGAAACCAAACTATTTGGGAAAAAAAAAGCCAGAGTTCTAGCAAACGAACCAGGATTAAATTTCAGAACTGTGTTTCCTAAACTCTACAAAATGTAGTTGGAAGGAGATTCAGTAGCCAATAAACATACAAGAAACTCTGAAAGTGTTCAGCAAGGAGGTAAGTTGATAAAGGACAAGGGAGACATCAGAGGACACATGACAAGCTTGCCCAATGTCATCCAACAACAGCATCTAACTATAAGCAGTATGTCAGTAATATTTCCCATTCACAAAATATGGTCTGTTTTTATATCCACGTATCTATCTATTTATTTACTCACAAGATGAATGTATGTGTTTTTCTTCACATTTTCCTGAAGATATCAAAGGCCATAAAACTTAGAAAGTAAAAACTACAAATGAAAATTATGTGGTGTACATGTTTTCTGGATTTGTTTTAGAGGGCTTAATAGGCAAATATTTTTGTCAAATGAAGGTTAAATTTACTTGGATATAGGGTGATCTAAGAGCTCAGAATGAATGGAGCTATGTCACCTAGTTAGGCAGCGTGGACTCATGCAGGATCCTAGCTCTACTATGGATTTCTTGTTGTAATTCTTTGGGTAAGCTTCTACTCCTTCTGCATCTCAATTTTGTTAATTTTCACTGGGGCCAATAATAACAGTCATAAGATTATTGTAAGGATTTAGTAAAACAGTATGTGTCAGGCAACAAGCATAGTTCCTAGCATACCTTAGGTGATCAATGGATAACTAGTTCTTTCCCCTTTTACCTCCAGTTAGATTTTAGACATATACAACAATCTAGGTTCATAACGTTTTTTAGAAGTCCGTACTTACATTGTAGTATAATCTGTAATCAGCTTGAATATAACTATGAGATGTTTTTCCTTCATTCTAGATTCAGGTTTATGTCTTCCTCTTGCTTATTTGAGGACTAAAGTCAAAATGTCTATACCATCCTGTATAGCCACGTATGGGTCTTGAGCACTTGAAAAGTGACTGGTCCAGCTTCAAATGTGCTGTAAGTATAAAAACACACCAGATTTCAAAGACTTAGAACAAAAGAGAGAATGCAAAATATCTCATTAAGTTTTATAGTGATTGATTACTTTTATTATTATTATCATTATTTCAGAGAAAGAGGCTCTGTCTTTCTCCCAGGTGGGAATTCAGTGGTATGATCGTGGGCTCACTACAGCCTTGAACTCCTGGGCTCAAGCAGTCCTCCCACCTCAGCCTCTTAAGTAGCTAGAACTAGTGCCACCACACCCAGCTAATTTATTTTATTTTTAGTAGAGACAGGGGCTCACTATGTTGCTCAGGCTGGTCTTGAACTCCTGGCCTCAAGATAGCTTCCCACCCTGGCCTCCCTAAGTGCTGGGATTACAGGCATGAGCCACCACACCTGGCACATTTTTTAACGACAATATTTTCTGTATAGTGGGTTGAATCAAATCTATTATTAAAATTACCTTCACCTATTTCTTTTTCCCTTTTTAGTGTGGCTACAGGAAAATTTAAAATTATATATGTATTTCATGTTATATTTCTATTAAACAGCATTAGTCTAGAGAGTAAAGACCCAGAGATATCCCAAATAAATCTCGAAAGGTGGGGCTGAGTGTGGTGGCTCACACCTGTAATCCCAACACTTTGGGAGGCCGAGGCGGTCAGATCACTTGAGGTCAGGAGTTCAAGACAAATCTGGCCAACGTGGTGAAATCCCATCTCTACTAAAAATACAAAAATTAGCTGGGCAGGGTGGCAGGCACCTGTAATTCCAGCCACTCGGGAGGCTGAGGTAGGAGGATCACTTGAACCCTAGAGGTGGAGGTTGCAGTGAGCCAACATCACACCACTTCACTCTAGCCTAGGTGACAGAGCAACACTCCATCTAAAAAAAAAAAAAAAAAAAAAAAGATAAACAGTGAGCGTTGACCATGTTCACCAACAGCCCAAGGGCCAAACTCAGAATTCAGAGTCCACAAACTTAGTGAGCTCAGTCCTCCTGTTGCTTTATGTCTGGCTTAACTGACCACTCCCCTTCGGTTCCTGCTTTTTCTGACGATGAGAAGTAACCCACCACTGCAGGAAAAGAGCTAAACCAGGGCTATCAATCTAAATGAACCATACTTCCAGTGTTCAGTAGCACAGGTGATTAATGGGGACTGCACTGGGCAGCCCAGTTCCAAAGAACAACACCCTCATATCTTCCCGACTATAATAAGATAGTTCCCTCTGGTGAAATTGGGGTGGATTTTTACAATAGAAATATAGCCTCCCCCAAAAGAACCAAGCTCAAGATATTCCCCTAATCTTAACCAAGCCTTACATTTTTATGTGTTAAGATTATAATAAGGCCTGGCGCAGTGGCTCAGGCCTGTAATCCCAGCACTTTGGGAGGCTGGGGCAGGCAGAGAGCTTCATCTCAGGAGTTCAAGATCAGCCTGGGCAACATGGTGAAACCCCTTCGCTACAAAAAGCACAAAAGTTAGCTGGGCATTGCGGCGCATACCTGTAGTCCCAGCTACTCAGGAGGCTGAGACAGGGAGATCACTTGAGCCCAGGAGGTCAAGGCTGCAATGAGCCAAGACTGCGCCACTGCACTCCAGCCGGGGTAACACAGTGAGAGCCCATCTCCAAATTTGAAACAATTACAATAACACCCTTAACTCAAATACTAGCCTCAATTTAATAGTTTAGGTTTGGCCTGGCAATGAGAAGAGCTGGTCTCATAATAGGCTTATAAAAGACTGATGGCCTAAGAGAAAGCAACCGAATTGCTCATTTGCTACTAGGTGCCGGATGTTTAATTTTAACCCTTGAAGAATTCAGAGGCACACACCTCGACTAATTGCACACTGGGTATGGAACATAGAAAACAGTGGCCACGTAGGAGTTTGAATCAGAAGGACTTTTTTAGGTTAAGTTGTTATTCTTGCCTTTCACTGAATGACAAAATATTTTTTTAAATCATGAAACACCATGCAGTGTGTATCTCAGGTGTCTAAGGCCCCATTAGTAGACCAGTTGTATTATGGAATGGTGTGTGATCTACAAAACCACCCTGGCTTATTTTACACTGAAGATTGTACATAGGATTTTTAAAGTGACACCTTTAAAATACTGGGGAAATAAGATGAACGCTTTCCATATAGAATTCTGAAAACTAATTTTTGCAAGGGCATTAATTATTATTCTGGGATAAATGCAATTTGAGATTTCCCCACCCCCAAAGAAAGAAGGCTGAAGTGGAGCTCGTGGTCAGGGAGAATGGGGGAGCTGTCATGAACTCGCCAGAGTTATGCTCATGTGTTATGCTCAGAACACTAACCATTTCTCCTCGCTCCTTGATTTGACCAGATATCTTAAATTGATTTATCCACTTCATAAAATGTGCTCCCTTTAGAAAAGCAAATCTGCGCTTTTTAAAGAGCAAATGTCACTTAGTTGAGTTGTTGGACCACACGGGAAGCACAATGGCAGGAGCAGTGGAATTAGGAAAGCCGTCCTCTCTTTCTCTCAGTTCTACCCAAATAACCATGAACTAATTATTCAGCCCCTCTCAGTCTCTGTTTCCCATTAGTAAACTGAAAGCAATGACTGCAGCTCTCCTTACCACACAAAGACGTCTGGATGGCTAGCAGAAATGACAGCATGGCTCCTTCCTCTACTTCGGGCACACAGGGGATAAGGACTTGACTACCGATTCCATCCCCTAATCCCCCTCCTTCTCCTACCACCCCATGCAGCTAAGAGCAGAGAAATAGAAGACAGTTCTGTACAGCAGGACTCAAAGAAAAAAGTAGTTAACTGAAAGCAATTAATTCTTGGTAGTTTTGAGAAAACCCAGAACTCCTAGCTAACTTGATCTAGCTTCGTAAGTCACTGAAAGCCCAGTGCCTTTTCTGTCTCCAGCACTGTACCAGCCTCCGGAGGAAATGCAAGAGACCTTCCAGACCTGATCACCATACCATATTTATAATCTTGCCATGGAGAAGACATCCACTCATGAAGCCAGCAGAACAGATGTGGGCAACTTTCAAAAACAAAGTAACAAATGGTCAGCTCCTGTTATTCTGTAGTGCTAAGGATGGAGAGAGAAAGAGTGAGTAAAACATACGCCTAATCCCATACGTGGCTGACAAAGTGTAGCGGGGTTTGCACAGGCCAGCTCTTGAAAACTCATTATGCAGTGGTCAAGGAACAGCAGGGATTCGGGTGCATTCAACCACTGAATACGAGGAATATACCATTTCAAAATCGGAAGCATACACAGTTAAATCCATAGATGTCTTCAGGAATTTTTAGTAGAAAATATGAAATTTCAACAAAATGTGTGTACCGTGCTGTTTCAACTTGTCCTGCTCGAAAGGACACATTCACTTCCCTTTGCCCCTAGTGGTTCTTTAATGTAACTTACATTACATTCTTTTTGAGAACTTACATCAAATTTCTTGAGCTTTTTTGCTACCACTAATGGTACTTGTCACTCAAGTGTTTCAATAGACATATTCTCAGAGAGGATCCTCTCAGGCACAGGGATAAGTGCTAACCTTCATTCTTCTGAAAAACAAATGTAAAATGGTCAAGCCAAAAAACAGGACCACCTCTGGTAGGTCCTCAGAAGCATCAGGCCACGCTGTGGGGCGTTCCTAGAGGCAAACAGCACACGTCCATGAGGAGCTCAGTGTGTAGTAAACAGATCCAGCCCATCTTTTTTATTTTCAATTTATTTGTCAATACGGCCAAGTTTAAAAAGTTCTGGAGTTGTGGCAGGCAAGTGGGTTACATTAAAGGTTCTGTTTGGAGGCAGAGAGATGGAAGATAAAGGATGTGCCTTTAAATTTCCCCTGAACTTGTTACTTTCCAACTCTAAAATGCTTTTGGCAAGAGAAAATAACACATAAGACAACTTCTGCTTATAGATGAAATATCAGAAACTGAATTTATCCTCCTGCTTAAACAAGAGGAAAACAGAACAAAACCTGTGACTGGTTTTCAGACATTAAACAACAGGCAGTGTGAGACTGTGATGTCAAGAAGATAGTCACTAGCTACAGTTGGTGAAAGCCATTTTCAGGCTGCAGGACAGGGAGGATGAATCCAAACACAGCCCAGCAGTTCTATTGAGTTGTAGAGTCAGAGACTAGAAATCAGAGAAGCCAAGGCAGCTAAAACTTGAGGGGCAGAGAAACCAGGAGCGAAAGGACTGTATATACAGAGAGAACTCCAGTATCTATAAAGGAAGGTCCTCAAGTATTTGGCTGAGTACTGATCTGCAATTGCAAAGATGAAGGAGGAAGAGGAGGAGGAAGAAGAGGAGAAGGAGAAGAAATTGCCAGGATCGAGAAAAAGAATCACCGGCAGTGATACACAGAATAATTTCCAAAGCTTGTTCAGGGCTGGAAATAATTTGTACTCCACCAGGCAAAGTAGTTAACTGAAATCAATTAATCCTTTATGGTTTCACGAAAACCCAGAACTTCCAGGTTATTTAATCTGGCTTGGTAAATCAGAAAGATCTCATAATATGGGGCATCGGGTAGGATCCACAAAAGGGTATTACCTTAACAACGAGATTAAATTAGACCTAGATTAAAGATTGCTGTGAAACTGCCCTAACAAAGTATAAAAGCAAATCAAAAAGAAAAGCTAATTCGAAGTCACTTAACAGTGCACAAAATCCAGCAAGTAACAGTATAACCTTCACAACATACAATATCTGATTTTTAAAAAATTACAAGGTATGAAAAGAAACAAGAAAATGTGTTCTATAGCAATAGAAAATCAATACATGGAAACAAGCAAAGAAATAACAGAAATGATGGGACTAACAAACAAGAGTGTTATAACCAATAAATAGTGATAAAAATTGGAAATGCATAGCTACTAAGTTAAAAGAAAAGATGACATGAAACCAAAAAAAAATTAATCTAGGCCGGGCATGGTGGCTCACACCTGTAATCCCGGCACTTTAAGCAGCTGAGATGGGAGGATTGCTTGAAGCAGTTTGAAACCAGCCTGGGCAAAAAAGAGAGATCCTGTCTCTCCAAAACAAACAAACAAACAAACAAAGAAATACAAAGAAAGTTAGCTGAGCATGGTGGCGGCTACCTGTGGTTTCAGCTCGGGAGGCTAAGGTGGGAGGATCACTTAAGCCAAGGATGTCAAAGCTGCAGTGAGTTGTGATCATGCCACTGCACTCTAGCCTGGGCAACAGCAAGATTCTGTCAAAAGAAAGAAAGAGACAGAGAAAGGAAAGGAAGGGCAAGGCAGGACAGGGCAAGGCAGGGTGGAGAGTAAGACATGGATAAGTTAAAAGTAAAAGGATGGAAAATTTTATGCATGAAAACACGAATCGAAAGTTGGAATGGCTATATCAGACAAGGCAGATTTTTAGAACACAGAATATTACCTAGGATAAGGATATTTTATAATGACAAAGGGATCCACTTATCAAGAGGACACAATAATCCTAAATATATGTACCTAATAACAGAGTCTTTAAATATATGAAGAAAAATTGACAAAATTCAAAGGAAAAATAAATGAATCCACAATTATTGTTGGAGAGTTTAACACTCCTCTCTCAGTAACTGATAGATCAAGTAGACAGAAAATCAGTATAGCTATGGAAGATTTGAACAACACTATCAATGAATTTGACCTGACATTTATAAAACACTCCAGTCAACAGCAGCAGAAGGTATATTCTTTTTTGAGTACACCTAGAACAATCACCAGAATAGATCATACTGGGGGCCATAAAACAAGTCTGCGTGTGTTCACTTGTGTATGCATGTACATATAGAAATTAATTTAAACGAAAACAGAAAAACAATGGAAACAAAAGTTGTTTTTTGAAAATATAAATCAGATTGATAAAACTCTAGCCAAACTGATGAAAAATAAAGAAAAGAAGATACAAATCACCAACATCAGAACTGAAAGATAGGCCATCACTACATTTTCGATAGCAATTGAAAAGATAATAAGGGAATATTATGAATTTGATGCCAATAAATTTGATAACTTAAATGGAATGAAAAAATTCTTTGAGATGCAAACCTCATTCAAGAAGAAATCAATAATCTGAATGGCCCCTTCACAATAAAGAATTAAATTAAATTATTAAGTAAATTGAATTCATAGTTTAAAACATTCATATGAAGAAAACTCCAGAAAACTTCACATAAGGAATTCACTGATGAATTATTCCAAACATCTAAGAATTAAATAATACAAATTCTATACTCAATTTTTCCAGAAGAATACAATACTTCCCATTTCATGTTATGACATCAACATTACCTTAATACAAAACCCACACAAGATATTATCAGAGAAAATTACAACCAGTTTTCTTAATAAATATAAACATTAAAAATTTTTTTAAAGTTTGAGAAAATCAAATCCATCAATACATAAAAGGGATAACACCTTATAACCAAGTGAAATTCATCCCAGGAATGCAAGATTTAACATTAAAAACCAATTGATGTAATCATCATGTTAATAAATGCAAAAAGAACAACCACAAGTTCATCTCAATAGATTCAGAAAGAGAATTTGACATAAGTCAGCCTTCATTTATGATAAAAGCTCTCAGCAAAGTAGAAATAGAAACTTCCTCAACTGGATAAAGAGCAGCTACAAAAAGCCTACAGCAAACAGTATCCTTAATGGTGAAAGACTAAGTATTTTCACCCTAAGATCAGGAGCAAGGTGAATTTCTTTCTCTCACAGACTGGGAGAAAATGCTTGCAAAATATATGTCAAATAAAAGACCTGTATCTATAAAACTCAATAATTAAAAGACAGGCCAACTTAAAAACAGGACAGGGTTGGGTTCACACCTGTAATCCCAGCACTTCAGGCGGCTCAGGCAGGAGGAGGCCAGGAATTTGAGACCAGCCTGGGAAACAAAGTGAGACTCTCTCTACAAAACATTAAAAAATTAGTCGGGCATGGTTGTGCACGCCTGTAGTCCCAGCTACTCAGGAGCCTGAGATGGGAGAATCGCTTGAGCCCAGGAGTTCAAGGCTGTAGTGAGCTATGATCACACCACTACACTCCAGTCTGAGTGACAGAGTGAGACCTTGTCTCTCTTAAAAAAAAAAAAAAAAAAAAATTAACCGGGAAAAAAAAGGACAAAAAATTAGAATAAACACTTCACTAAAGAAGATATATAAATGGCAAATTAACACAGGAAAATATGTTTACCATCATTAGCCTTTCAGGAAATACATATATGAAAACCATGAGATACCATTCCACACTCATAGAATGGCTAAAATTTAAAAGACGATGCTGACTAGGATGATGACAAGGGAAGTGGAAGAACTAGAACCATCCATCATACATTGCTGGCAGAAATATAAAATGATACAGCCACATTGAAAAACAGTTTAAAAAGTTTGTTTAAAGAATGCACATACCATATGACTCAGCAATCCCTTTCAGGTATTTATCCAAAAGCAATGAAAATAAACGTTTTCACAAATGTTTATAGCATTCATCCCAGGAATGCAAGATTTAACATTCAAAACCTTCATGTGAACCAAAAACTAGAAACAATCTAAATGCTCATCAACTGTTGACCAGATAAACAAACCTCTGTATGTTCAAATAACAGACCACTACCTAGAAATACGAAGGAACAGACCAATGATACACACAACGATATGGATGAATCTAAAAAATGTAAGCCAGACGAAAGAAACCAATTACAAAGGACCACACGCTGTGTGATTCCGTGTAAATAAAACTCTAGAAAAGTCAAAACTCTACTGACAAAAGGCAAATCAGTGATGGTCATACATAAGAGGTAGGAGGAGAGGAATGCCTATAAAGCAGCACAAGAGAACTTTTTGGGGCGATAAAGTTTGCTGCTGTAGACATTTGTGTAGACATTTTTGCGTGAACATGTTTTTGTCTTGGGTACACCCCCAGGGAAAGGAAATTACCAGATTGCGGATAACTCTGTTTAACTTTCTGAGGAACTATGTCTCTATCATGATTGCAGCAGTGGTTACACACTGTATACATTTGTCAGAATTGTACACTTACAGTACAACTAAGTAACTTATTGAATTGTCTGCTTAAAATTGGTCCATTTTCTTGCATATAAATTATACCTCACAAAAGCCAATTTCTTAAAGCAAAAAATATGAAATCCAAGAAAAAGAAACAATTGTAATTAATCCTGAATTACACACTTTACTAAAGTACAGTGCTCAAATTAATAAGATGCAGCCAAATTTCTACTTACTTTGTGCTGTGTACACCCTGCTAGTCTCCTGTGCTTATTCTACAAACTGTGGTGGAAATATGGCCACTAGAGAGGAAAGGCCTGGGTTTCCCTTCTGGAACCATCACCTACCACCAGACGGGCATGTGGCATGTTAGTTGCCTCCAAATCTCCCCTGCTTCAAGGGTCCTCCACCTCCACCTCCAACAAAGAGTGCCTTCTCTGAGCATCTCTGATTGGAGCTTCTTCTTCAACCTGATTCTGTCTGTTTTTCCTTGCCAGGATTCCTCACAGTTTATGGTCCATGGGAAGATTCCTACTCTAGTCTCTGAATACATGTATGTGTATATGTATGTATTAACATGTTTGTGTGCATATACATGCACATGTATGTGCGTATTTCTATCATTTCTAATGACCTGGAACAGGGGAACACTGTGTGTGCTTAGTCCACCTTCTTGTACCTCTCAGAGCCTAGTTTCAAATAATGACATAAAGGAGCTGCATAAATGGAAAGCAAATAAAAGGCTTATAATTAAAGCCAGTGTGTTATTTCGACTGACTTGGAAGTCAAACATGAAATTTCTCATTAAGAATTTAACTATTTCACTAATAAATTTATCTAGTCTGCATATGTCCTATTTGAGGTCTCTCACTCTTCCCAGAAAAGTCCTGAAGTGTATTTACCCAGAACGACAAAGTATATTAGTGCTGGATTTTTAGAATGATGTATAGATGATAGAGGTAGCTAAATAGATCATTGATTGATAGATAGACAGAGAATAAATAGATATAAATAAAAGGTTTTCTTTATTTTCTGTTTTTTAAAGGAACATTAAATATATCTAGATGTGTTTTTATTTAAAAGCAATGAAACTGCCATCCTGTACATAAGAAAACCCCTCCCCTGCAGTGACCTTCTAAAATTCTGCCTTAAAACACAAGTGGAAGTACATTCGATATCTCGTTCTCTCAGTCACAAAACACAAATTCAAAATCTCAAAAAATTTTCTTAGCTCCTCTCAGCAAACAGAAATGGGTTTTCTGCTTCTAGTTGTACAAAATTTCACACAAGCACTCACTGGATGGTGTCTGCCCAGTCAGGCCTGCAGTTGCCCTGCCAGAGGTTTTCTCAGGACTGGAGAAAGTGCCAGAGAAAGAATTGTCAGGGAGCCAAAGTCAGAACACCTGAGACAAGAGTGAGTTGCATGGGCAGAGCTGAGTTATACTTGCACTGTGCTGGTGTCCAGGTACCAAAGTGACGTTAACTATTTTGAAAGGTAACAAATGAAACTTGCCATGCACGAAGGCATGCAAATATCTGATCTAAATGCCAACTCTATTTCACTAACAAAGGAAAAACCGGACTTGGCCAGAATTATGAAACCCTAAAAACAATTTGCAATCATTTCACCATTCTAGCAAATGTTGGACAGCACCCACAATCAGGAGACACAGCCAGAAGGTTGATAACACACACCACTGCCCCACTGCGGTGGCTTATCCCGTCCAGCTGAAAGAAGAAGGCAGTTGTGATCAAGACATTTGCTCAGAGGATTTCCAACGCAATGGAGGCGAATGTGAATATGGAGTAATAGAGAGTGACATTCCTTATGTTGTGTCAGTTTCGAAATCCAGATCGACGGAGATATAGATGTCAGCTCGGAGGACAGGCAGGCTTCATTGCCCATGGACATCACACTGCCAGCACCTGTCCACTCAGCAGGTTGTGTGCCTTGAAGTGGAGGAGTACACATGATCTCCTCCTCAGCCTCCCCTCCCCGGGCTGCAGCGGCCGTAAAGGGGACACCTCCTCTCAGTCTGTGTCAGCACATGGAGATCAGTCAGGGGAGACCACTAATAATTATTTGATGCAGATGGTCACTTCATTAGCATACACACCAAGCAGCCAGTTACAGGGTGTTACCCTGCGTCCCCAGCCCTCTTCCTGAGCCGGCCTTCAGGCTATCAGGCAATATATTTTAAGCAAAAAAATAGCCCGCTCATACCACTCTGGAGTCCTCTTTTGTGAGACACGCAGCCCTTTCTTTTAGTAAATCCTAAAAGAACGACAAGTTTCTGGGTTCCTGGGACTTAACAGCCAGATGCAGAGACTCACCTATTCCTAAATGAGGTCATCAGAATGCCTGAAACTTGTAATGAGAGCTGGCAGGCTCCTCAGCTCCCCTTCCATGGGTCGAGCCTCTGCGCATTTGTGGCAGGTCCTGAATCAGAGAAATGGGCTCTCACAGTGACACTGAGCTAAGGCTTGGTAGGTCCACAGCCTCATTTTGACAACTCACCTCCCCCAACACAAAGAAAGGACCTGGGGAGCAGGGAACGGCTAGAGATGCAGGGCTCCAAATTTTAAAGTGAAAAAGAAATGTAAGAGACACACAAGTCCAGTGGGTTTTCAATATTTTTTAGTAGGATATCTCATTTTGCAAATAACACCATGGAATGAATGCTAAAGTATAGAACAGGAAAAGCAAAACTGCTTTAAAGGAGAGTTTGGGGCTCCAGAACCCCATCTGCCTGCCTCTACCCCCATTCCCAGCTGCCACAGAATTATCTGACAAAACCTAGGTCTTCTCACAGAGCAATTTGGAAAGCAGTGATTAGTCAGATGCTCCTACTGGGGAGAAGAAACAGAGCCCCAGAAAAAGGAAGTGACTTGTCCAAGGTCAAACCATGTGAGTCTTCTAAAGTGGCAAAAAATAAAAATAAAAAAATAAAAACCCCCGTGAACCTATAATCTCATCTCCTTATTCCCCATGCCAGGCAGTGTTCCATACTGACCCACTCAATTTGAAGTGTTATTTACAAAAGTGCAGTAACCTCCTTGGACAAAAAGTAATTTCTTTCACCTTCAGCCCCACATTTTCTCCCCATAAGAAATGATCACCATACAGGGGTTACGCATATAAGATCATCCAACACAGCCCGCAAAACTCCCCAAAAAGACACCTTATTCTCACCATCAGCCCAGCATAGAGCTCCTTGTCACCAGAAGGGCACGCCCAACCCATGCTATGCGACATATTTTGTGGTGAATTGATAAGTGAGTCCCTTCTTCCGAGAGAAAATGAAACAGGGACTCAAGCGTTTGAACGTGATCAATAGGGACAGACCATCTGTAAGAAACCAGGATCCCCCATTCCTTCTCATCCTCCCCTCAACAGGATGCTTCTGCCTGAGTTACATAAATAAATGTACTTTGCCTGACCTCTGTATACACAACAGACAAAATTATTCCTGTTCATAAACGGGAATTTGCCCTGGCTCTTATTGATACATCTTTTGTGCATTTTAAGGTCTTTTAACAGAAACTTGTGCCATTCTTAAAAGCGCCAGCTATCTGGAGAGCGTATCTGAATCTCAGAGTACGAGGTTGATTTATATTTCTGAGGGATCACAACTAAGATATGCTGTAGCCACATTGATTTAATGGTTCCTATAAGGCTCCTTGCTTGGTGCAGTCTCCATGCATCTTTTCACTAGTCAACATTCGTGTCTTTTTAAAAACACAGTAAATCTCTTTGATTGGGACTTGAGGCTGGAATCATTCAATTTGTGTTAAACTAAACTGTCTTATCTCCTTGTGTGCCAGGCTGTCCCTGGCATGTCCAGAACGGCATCCCAGCATGGCCCGGGATGCCCGGGCATAAAAGCAGCAAACAGTATCATTCAGACAGGTCAGACAGGCTTTCTCTGGCCCTCCCACTACTCAGCTCCAATGATGAGAGACAGGAAAATGTCACGTGATTACTACGCCATGAAATAGAAGAAGGCACTTTCTCCTCTATGGAGACAGACAGAAGCTTGAGCAAAGACCAATTAATTTCAAAGGGGAAGAGACAGCTGCACATATGTTCCCTATGAGTGATCTTAGGCAGAGTCTCCCAAATGCCAAGAAGAATATTTCTGTTGGGAGCTTCTTTAAGAATAGCATTTTTCCTGCAGTTTTAATGCTCTTTTTGATACATTCATCTCATTGCCTAACATTTATTGAACACCTACTACATGCAGGCATTTTCTTGCTCATGGATGCTTTCAAGCATCTCCTCATCATGGATTCATCCATTGAACAACTATTGAACAAGCTCTTTAATGTCAGGACCCTTGCCAGGTGCTGAGCACGCAGAGAGCAAGGACACCATTCCTTGCTTGGAGAGGATCAAGGAGCATAGCACTGAGTCAATTCCCACTTAGCATTGACCCCTGCTAAGAGCTCTATGACTGTTGTCTTGTTCACAACTCACAGCGATCCCGGGCACATTTTACAGATGAGAAAACAAAGGACTCAGAAATTTTAAGGCACTGTTCCAGGCCTTTCCAATTTCATTGTGGAAATTCTTTCCAGCTCACTATTGACTATCACCTCAGAGAGCAAAGAATGTGCTATAAGAGAGATACATAAAAAATAACATGATAGCACCATCCTTTCCAGCCAAAGATGACAGCAATTTCCATTTTTCTTTGTGCCCCTGCAGTTAAAAAGAGATAAATGATGTAAAAAAGAGTTTGGCAGTTCTTTAAAAAGTTAAACGTGGCTGGGCACAGTGGCTCACACCTGTAATCCCAGCACTTTGGAGGCTGAGGCGGGCGAATCACCTGAGGTCAGAAGTTCAAGACCAACATGGCCAACACAGTGAAACCCCATTTCTACTAAACATACAAAAATTAGCCAGGCATGGTGGTGGGCGCCTGTAATCCCAGCTACTTGGGAAGCTGAGGCAGAATCACTTGAACCTGGGAGGCAGAGGTTGCAGTGAGCTGAGATCACTCCGCTGTACTCCAGCCTGAGCAACAGAGTGAGACTCTGTCTCAAAAAAAAAAAAAGAAAAAAAAAAGTTAAATGTAATTACCACATGGCCCAGCAATCCCAATCCTAGGACTGTACCCAGAGAAATAAAAACCTTTATTGAACAAGAATGTGTACACAAATGTCCACAGCAGCATTATTCATAATACCCCAAAGCAGAATCAACCCAGACGTCAATCAAATGATGAACAGACAAATCAAATGCGATATATCCATACAAAGGAATAGTATTCAGCCATAAAAAGAAATAGAATGCTGATACATCCTACAACATGGCTGAACATGAGGGAAGCCAGACACAAAAAAGCATAGATTGTGTGATTCCATTTATATGAAAGTCCAGAACAGGCAAATCTGCAGACAGAAAGTAAATTAGCAGATGCCAGGGCAGGAAGGAGGAATGACAGCTAGTGGGTACAAGATTTCTTTTTGGGATGATGACAATGTTCTGGAATTAGATAGTGCTGATGATCAGACAGTCTCGTGAATAAACTAAAACTGCTGGATTGTATGTACACTTTAACGTGGTGACTTTTGCAGTATGAAAATTATATCTCAATTTAAAAAGTGAGATGAATGGGCTGTGGTGAATCAAGATGCTGGTAAGGATCCTGCATCCTGCCACCCTGAGAGTCACAGCCCAGGAAGAGCCTCAGAATGGAATATACTCAGCCATAAAAAAAAGAATAATGTGTACACATGGACATAGAGTGTGGAATAATAGATATTGGAGACACAGAAGGGTGCAAGTGGGGTAAACCGTGAGAAATTACTTAATGGGTCCAAGGTACACTATTGGGGTGATGGTTAAGCTCAAAGCTCAGACTTCACCACTACCCAATATATCCATGTAACAAACATGCACTTGTGCCCTTTAAGTTTTTTTTTTTTTTTTTTGAGACAGAGTCTCGCTGTCGCCCAGGCTAGAGTGCAGTGGTGCAATCTTAGCTCACTGCAACCTCCACCTCCTGGGTTCAAGCAATTCTCCTGCCTCAGCCTCCCCAGTAGCTGGGAATATAAGCATGCACCACCACCAAGCCTGGTTAAGTATTTTATTATTAGTAGAGACAGGGTTTCACCATATTGGCCAGGCTGGTAACTCCTGGCTTCAAGTGATTCACCTGCCTGGGCCTCCTGAAGTGCTGAGATTATAGGCGTGAGCCACCACGCCTGGCCTACCCTTTAAATTTATACAAACAAAAAAAAGAAGAAGAAGAAACACAATCCTTAAAAAGAAAAAACAAAAGAGCTGGGCGTGGTGGCTCGTACCTATAATCCCAGCGCTTTGTGAGGCAGAGGCAGGAGGCTCACTTGAGGCCAGCAGTTTGAGACCAGCCTGGGCAACATAGTGCAACCCCATCTCTGTAAAAAAAAAAAAAAAAAAAAAAATTTAAAACCTAGACAGGTATGATGGCACGTGCCTGTAGTCCCAGCTATTCAGGACGCTTAGGCAGAAGGATCACTTGAGCCCAGTAGTTGAGTCTGCAGTGAGCTGAGCTACGATCATGCAATCTCACCACAGCACCCCAACCTAGAAGACACAGCGAGACCCTGTCCCTGTCTCAAAAAAAAAAAAAAAATTGCCTCCTTGAAGAGCACCTTTGACAGCTCCTGCTGCTTCTGCTGCTCACAGCAAGGATGTCACTCTGGGGGGACCCAGCATTGCTAATGCACAGGTGCAAGGAGGGCAGCCCTCAGCAGGGCCCAGAAGCAAGTGACAGCCAGCCCCAGGCTATCTGTCCTTGTCCTGAGCCGGCCCTGGGCAAAGTGTCAGGGACCCTCGGCACTCACTTGTGTTTTGACTTCAGACAAGTCTTAGTGCTCTTTCCAATGGGCTAACCCTTCAGATTCTTTGCCTCAAATTAACGAATGAGGGAAGTGTGTTCACCCACAGTAATTTTTTCTCCTCTCATAAAATAGCAGCTGCCTATTTAATCTTGGGCTTCAGCCCAGCAACTGGAGGCTGCAGTGAGCTATAATCGCACCACTACCCTTCAGCCTGGGTAACAGAGTGAGACCCTGTCGCAAAAAAATGAAAAATAAAATAATATAAATTAAAGTAAATTAAAAATCGAGCAGTCACTGAATGCAGATGTAAAGCCCATTACTACTCAGTCTACCCATTCTGAAGTGAGTCACTGCAAACTGGAAACCTCCTCCCAACGGGGCGCCCCACATTAGGGGCATCCTAGGAGGCTGAGAAGCTTCCTACTCCCCTGGAAGGGCTGACTGGGTGCTTCAGTTCATTAAGTCATACATCTTCCGAGCTGGAAGGATCTTCCAAACCGTTTCACTCAGGCCCTTCGTTTTATAAATGAGAAAGCTGAACCCTGGCCACTTAACTTCCTTATCCCCAAGTCACAAGCTAATAGAGGCACAACCCCATTCTCTGCTGCTTCCTGCCCAGGGCTCTTTCTAACCCAGCACACTGCTTCTGTAGAGTCAGCTCTTATTTGTAGAAATTCTACACTCAAGATGACCAATATACATTTCTCCTAACGCCTGCGTCGAGCCCAGTCCTCTCTGAACACACTGCAACCTAGATATGAAATTTCACTAATTAAGGTCTTTTTTTTTGCAGGTTCACACAGAATGGGACCCTAGTGATATGAAAGTCAAGAAAAAGCGACGAGTATCATTAGGGGAAAATAAATGCTGGACCTCAAATGCTTATCTTAGCGGTCTTAACTCACGAAACCATTCCTCACCATTATAGCATCTGTTTGATGGGTGAAGGCTATTGTTATATGTTGTGACTATCAGAACTCTTGATTGGGAGTAAGAGAAAAACCAGCTCAAACTAGCTTATGAAAAAGGAACATAATTAGCACACAGAAGTAGACTTTAGGAAAGCTTGATCAGGGCTTCAAAAATGTCACCAAAGATTCAGTGTCCCTTTCTCTATCTCTTGACTCTGCTCTCCTCCAGATTGGCTCCACACGCATGGCGGACTCACCCCATTCCAGAACATATTCTTACTTTTAACTGGTGGAGAAGAGTAAGTGTCCACTTTCCCGAGAGCTCCAACAAAAGAGAAGTGAGGCCCCAGGTGCGGTGGCTCACACCTGTAATCCCAGCACTTTGGGAGGCCGAGGCGGGCGGATCACCTGAGGTCAGGTGTTTGAGATCAGCCTGGCTAAAATGGTGAACACGAAATACAAAATTAGCCAGGTGTGGTGGTGCATGCCTGTAATCCCAGCTACTTGGGAGGCTGAGGCAGGAGAATTGCTTGAACCTGGGAGGCAGAGTTTGCAGTGAGCCGATACCACGCTACTGCACTCCAGCCTGGGCGACAGAACAAGATTCCATCTCAAAAAACAAACAAACAAGCAAACAAACAAAAAGGCCAGGCACAGTGGCTCAAGCCTGTAATCCCAGTACTTTGGGAGGCTGAGGTGGGCGGATCACAAGGTCAGGAGTTCGAAACCATCCTGGACAACATGATGAAAACCCCTCTCTACTAAAAATACAAAAAATTAGCCGGGCGTGGTGGTGGGCGCCTGTAATCCCAGCTACTCAGGAGGCTGAGGCAGGAGAATTGCTTGAACCCAGGAGGCAGAGGTTGCAGTAAGTTGAGATCGCGCCACTGCACTCCAGCCTGGGTGACAGAGCAAGACTCTGTCTCAAAAAAAAAAAATGAGTCTCAATACTTCAGATTGTCCCAACAGATATTTTTTTTCTTCCTCCCATAGAACCATAGTCTGATTTTTATTCTTTCTATGATGCTGAGGACTAATTAATAAAGGGCCATTAAACATAGAAGAGAATTCTGCAACCATTGGACCTACACTTATTAATAAAGAGATCTCAACATCAGATTCTACTTTCTAAAGAGTGGCTTTCTCAGTCAGCTTGGACATCTAAAGAACTCAGTAAAGGGATGAGGAAAAATAAAGCTTATGAGAATACTCTACTAGATCGACACAATATTTTCTTTAGAGTAAGAGATGATTCTCTGGAGGTTTGCATTGCTAATTATAATACACAGTTTGAGACCTTAAATTGATCTAGTATATAAGCAAACGAAAGCCTCCTGCTATCTGGGGTGATTTATCAAAACCAGGAAGTGTGCCATGTCACCCCATCCCCCCAAAAAGGAAATTGCTGGAAAGCATGTTATCTTTATAGAGTCATTTGGCTCAGCAAATACTTTCCTGTCAGTCAGCGTCAGCCACAGGCAAAAGTGTGAAATTAAAAAGGTTGGATCTTCACTATGAGCAACATCCCTCACCCAAGCCTCTTTTTGGTTGTTTTGGTTTGGGTTGGGTTGGGTTGGTTTTTTTGTAGAAACAGGTCTCACTAGGTTGCCGAGGCTGGTCTCGAATTCCCACCTCAGCCTCCCAAAGTGATAGGATTACAGGTGCCTAGCTCCCAGCCTCCTTTTGGAGCAAAATTTTTCTCATTTTCAGTGCCCTTGACCTTTCCCACACCCCCAGCAGCACCCTCATGTGCCCCCAGATGCCCAGAATCCCCCTCTTTGGATCCCTAGTCTTGCTTTTCCTGCAAACACTTCATCATCATTATCAACACACATTAGTGAAGTACCTATAAGGTGAAGGCATTTGTGGGGTGATTTGGACATTGTTACTTTGTTGGTTCCCTATATCAGTTTCTTTGTAAGACTGCCTCTTCCCTCTTCCCTGCAGCTCTGGCAGGGATGTCAATAAAAAGAAAACACTGTCCTCAGCAAATGGTAGACCTGCAAGTCAGGCTGGCCTATCTGCATAGACAACTATGTGACCCAAGTAAGACCAATGAGAGCCCTTTCTAGGGATTGCTATGAAGAGTGAGAGAGTGACAAAGAGTATTTTCCTTCTGCTACACAACCATGTGCTGTAAGAACCACCTAAGCCAGACACTGATGGTGTTTATCTTTGGGCCTGAGAATAACGTCAACCCAGAAGAGAGGAGAAGTGAAAATGGGAGAGACATGGTTCTAATGGCATTTGGAGTCTTGGATTAAGCTGCATCTAAAATTTTATCCCTAGCTTTTTATTTACAAAGCCCTTAAATGTTCTCTTTAGTTAGGTTACCCAAGTCATTGTCTTGCATGCAACCAAACAATCTTGAGTGATCTAACAGAATATCAAGAAGTATAACGTATCAACAGCTTACTATATAGTCAGCTGAAGAGGGCCATGGCTACATGACCCAGATAAGAAATTTTAAAAACAATGCATCAACAACACAGGCTTCCTATCAAAGCTTATTGCATCCCAGAATTTTGTAACCAGCTGACTGATCTTCCTGTCTCCTGGTCCCTAATCTTCACTTTTTTTTTTTTTTTAAACCAGGCCTTGGGTTGGTTGAGTCGCTATACCTGCTAACCAGAAGTTGGATTATTTTCCAATGACATGATTCTGTCACAGCATTGACCTGCAAGCCCGAACCTGATACCTAGTGTCCTGCTAGAGCCAGAATACCCCTTTATATGACCAAGGAGCAAGAGGTATAGTGATTCCCAGAGTGGGACTGGTACCTGCATCCATTCATTGCACAGACCTGCCTACCAGAATGAAGGAACACCCACCCTACTAGCAAAGTGGCTCTGCAGTGATTCAGGCCTTGACAAGTAACAGTGTGTGTGGCCTCTGGATCAAGGGGTTAAGGACTACCTGAACATTAAAACCAAAACCAAAGCCAGAAAGTCACTAATCCAAAGGAAAGAGGTAAAGGGAAGAATCCAGGTAAAAGCATCATGACAGAACCCAGGATACTTCAGGAACAGGCAGCAGTCGCTGCTCTCCGCTCTCACCCAAGTTAGCCTCTCTCGTCCCTCAGATCACTAACTTGGTTCCTGAGCACTCTGGGAGCTGACTATAAAGTTGGTGAATAAGATGTGTACAAATGAAAGAATGTCTACAACAAAGATAAGGTTTTTTTGTTTTCTTTTTTTTTTCTTTTTTACTTTTTTCATTTTTTAAATTTTTAAAAAATAGGGCCAAGAGTCTCACTATGTTGCCCTGGCTGGTCTCAAACTCCTGGGCTCAAGTGCTCCTCCAGCACCGGCCTCCCAAAGCACTGTGATTACAGGCATGAGCCACTGCACCTGTCTCTTTTTTTTTTTTTTTTTAGAGGCAGGGTCTCGCTATGTCAACCATGCTGGAGTGGCACAATCAGCTCATAGCAACCTTGAACTCCTGTCTTCAAGAGATCCTCCCAGCTCTGCTTCCCAAAGTGCTGGGATTACAGGCATGAGCCATCACACCAGCCCAAAGACAAGATTTGACTAATGAATGATACAGGTAATGAACGTGAGGAAATCAGATGGAGGAGAGCTTACTTCTTTCTAGGTAGCTCAAAAATACTGCAGAGAAAAGATAAGAATTGAAGTGGACAGTTGAGGCAGAGTTGAATTTCAATGGCAGCAAGGGTGTATTTAAAGCAATAGAAGATAAATTCACAAAGGCCCCATAGTCAAGACAGCAAAGGGCCTGTTGAAAATACTTTACCCAGCCTCTTTTCCAATCAGACTAGGCTTTCTATCTCCTGTTCCTTGGGGTCTTATTTTCTCTCCTCTGATCTGATAAACTAATCCTTCCTGAAGTGCAAATGGATTGATGAGTAGCCCTTTCTGAGTAACATATTTGCATTTTAATAGAGACCTTCTGGACAGAGAGCCTTAAACCAAAGAAATGGCTGTGAATACTGGTCATTTCTGCTACTATGATAAATTGGTAGGAGAGAAATTTAGGACAGGAAAGTTTTCCCTCAAATAACTATTTTCTTGCATGTAGAGTTGGTTCTCATCTCAGAGTTCAGAGTTTAATAAAACTCAATTTGCCTGGTAACCCGTATTTCTCATGGGAATGCTAGCATTCACATGCCAGCCATCCAAATCATAGCTACCTAAGAAAAGCTTACTTACCAATCACTGGTATGTTTCTAAATGTTCTGTAGGTCAATTGATAACTTCAAATGGACCAGAGCTTTCCCATAAGTGCCATGGACCTGTCATGCCTGCTAAACTGGATGGGAAAGTCCTTTAAATACAATAAATATTACAGGTTACTTTAGGTTTCTTGAGTCTAATGCTCTCAAGTTTGGGAAATCTTGTGAAGCAATGATTATGTAATAAAGATAAATCACAAAGGAAATTGTGTCAATTTTTTTTTACAATAGCAACAAGTCTTTTTTTTACTTTAAGGTTGTTTTTTATTAGTATTAGTAGTAGCATTGTTCTGGAAAGAATGTTCCATTCGGAAGCATAAAATGGGAAGTAACTGTGAATTTACCATTTTCTGACTCTAGCTCATATTTATTTCTTTTAAACACAAGTACTTGTCATCAAACCAAAGTTAAATATTATGATGTCACAGATGCTGAACTAATAAGTACATTAAGATACACAAAATACACGGGTACTATCAGAGTCCATGACAGAAAAAAACTCATTAATTAATCTTTGAGACAAGAGAAAAAGGTTGGTTGGAACCCTACCTCAGCTTCTCTCATGACATGAATATGTTCATTAATCTTTCTACACTTTAATATTCCCATTAGCAAAATGTAGGCCTTGTCAACCCCAAAGTATTGTCATCATAGCTTGTCAAATTGTTTCTTTTGAAGACTCAACTGAATGCCAAGTTTAAAATATTAATTATTTTGTATTATTTCACTCATTACAACTCAGCTTTAAAATATAAGGGAATATATTACACAACGTTATTTTGGAAGTAATTCTATAAAAACTTCAAAACCAAAGGATATAATTAAGTATATAATTAACTTCTACCATATCCATATGATAGAAAAATTGGCCTTCTCCTGTACCTTTACTGGAACATTGATTAAAGTCAAGTCCAAACTGACTGTTGTTGGCCACAATGGAGTACCTGATATTATATATCAAATACCCCTGGTTCTCAATACAGTCATACCTTCAAAGAATTTTTTTTTTTGTAATTCCCAGAAGAACCACTGTAGGAGGCGTCTTACTTTCTCCAGAGTTTAACATATGTACAATTTCAGACCAAACACATTTCTTTTAAAAGCCCACATATCAAAACTGTGCACTGCATCTTAATGCTGTCTGTGCCCCAGTATGTAATTTGTTTGGGGTTTTTCTGTTGCTTTTTTGTTGTTGTTGCCTTACTTTGAATAAGTAAATTAACCAATGAATGCCTGAGGACACGCAGCACATGTTCAGGGCTTGTGACACAGGAGGGCATAAAAGCAAGGATGGTAATATCTGCTAATAGAACTTCCCATCCCAGGAGGGGGTTTTCATTTCTTTTGTTTGCACAATTTAAATAGGCAAAGCTACCCCTTTAAATGACACGAACCTTTTGTCCCTATGAGATTTCGGTTATCAGGCCACAGTCTGTCAGTTTGAAACCATTTCCTTCCCAATTAGCTTGCAGTTGGGTGGTGCGTCGTGCTGTTTTGCGGTTTCTCCACCTTCATTTGACCTTCAGCATCATCTGCAATGCTCTCTGTTTAGCACCAAAAATCACAATCAATGCAGAGAGGCACCTGGTGTGTTTGCTCAAGAATTTCGTGCTTGAAACCTTATAGCTTGAAAGGATTTGGGGACTGTGGTTTGTCTGTAGTTGAAGGTTTCCTCTGTGACTGGGATACTTTCTCTTCCTGAGACTGCAGGGAATAACAACCCCAGAAAATCTCCCGCACATTTAATGCTCCCGCGTATTAGTGGCAGTGCAAGGGAACACACCTTTATCAGGAGATTCTATCTCTTCCACGTTTATCTTGTTTTAACTGAGATTTGGGCTATTTCCCCTTAAGCCAATTCTCTCCGGCTATTCCCATCCCCTTCCTTCCTGCTTCACAATGATTGCCTACAGACAGCGTACTGCAGCCCACCTGAACATCATTTCTCATACTTTTCTTTCTCATCACTGCAACTACCCAATTATAAAATACAACTGAATAGCATAGAATGACAATGTAAGTGGTGGGGAAAAAGTCAATGAGTCCAGTGCAGACATCCAGTCTGTCTGAAAGAATCCCAGAACAAATGTAAAATAAATACCAGTTTACCCAGTACCTCTGCAGTTTGAGACTGAATCCTACCGGAGTGAAACTGCAGCATCTGAAAACAGTAAATGGCATAATTAAGGAAACCCTTAAATCAAAATATAAAAGTGAGACCTGTTTCCATGAAAATATCAGGTTATTATTAAGCCATTGGAGAAGGTGTAGGAAATACTAAAGAATTACTTATAATTTTTTAAAGCAGTATCTTCACCTCCAAGCTTTAAGAAATTTCTTAACTTCTAACAACATAGAAAGTTAGTTTTGAAATTTCAGAAAGTCCTAAATGCCATTTCTTCCAACCACCCTGTTCTACAAGTGAGGAAACTGAGGCCCCAGAAATTCAAGGCACTCAATCAACACGAATGAAGAGACCCAGAAGCATAGCTGCACACGTAAGAGCAGAGGCCTGTCCTTCCAACCCCTACCTCATTTTTTCCATCCCATTCTCTGGGAATCAGAAGCAGCTTGAGAAGTAGTAATGGCAGAAAAGAAAGGTCTAAGTCCTCAAAATTGTTTGTTCAGCATTTTATGTGGAGTCTGCCTCTTTTGACATTTAAATCATCAACGTTTTGCCAGGTGAAAACTCTGAAAAAGAAGAGAAATTGCAATCTGGCTTAAGAAGTTTGTCTGACAAAGAAGTAAAGCGAAGAACTGTCAAAGGGTTAAAGCTGACATCCAGACTGCACAAAGAAGCCCTAAGTGAGCTGATTGTAGTAGGAGCATTAGCCTGAAAATCAGTACTGCCCCGGGAGCACTTCCATCTGTCAATCAGAAAACATTAGAGTGGGTACTTAGAGAGTTAAGAGCAGACCCAATAGCCAAAATGATGAGCTTCCAAGTGAAATCTAAGGAATATCGACAGCAATTTGCTACAGAGAGGTATCTATCACTCTATCATAACTATTGCCATTGTCATCAACATCAATTTTCTACCTAGACACCTACCAGAATGGCTACATTAAAAAGGACAGATAACTCTAAACACCAACAGGGGCATGGAGCAATACCATACATTGTTGGTGGGACTGGAAAGGCGGAGCCACTGTGCCAAGTTTTGATAGTGACTTATACAAATAAACATGTATCTACCCTTTGTCCCAACAATTCTACTTCTTGGCATTTACCCAGAGCAACAAAAACATATATTTACAAAAAGATTTACGCAATAATATTCAGAACAGCTTTATCCATGAAATCCAAAAACTAGAAAAAGTCCATCAACAAAAAATGAATAAACAAACTATAGAATATTCATACAATGAAATATCAATCAGCAAGTAAAAGGAATAAACAACATTACCCACAGCAATACGGATAAATGTCAAAACATTATACTAAATGGAAGAAGCCTCACACAAAAGAGTCGTTGGTGGAAAAGTCAGAACAGTGGGTGTCTCTGGAGGGGTGGGGCTGGAGAGAGGCAGAAATTGACTGGGAAAGGGTGTGAGGGAACCTTCTGGAGTGATAGTTACATTTTATATCTTGAGAGAAATTTGAGTTACACAGTATTTATCAAAACTCTGTAAATATGTACTCAAGACCGGTGCATTTCATTGCATGTACATCCCACATCAAAAGAAAAAAAAACTGTAAACATATATTAAACTTTAGTTATATATGTGCATTATGAAGTACTTAGGGTTAAGTGTACTGATGTCTGCAATTTACTTTGAAATGCATCAAAAATATAGACTCATAGATGGATAGATGAATAGACAAATTAGAGAGATAAATAGATGATTGATAATAGCTAGATAAAAATTGCTTTAGTATAATATTAATAGCAGACACTCCATTGTATATGTGTTCACTATATAATTCATTCAACTTTGTTATCCATATGAAAAATGTTATAATAAACTGTGGAGGGCCAGGTGAGATGGCTCATGCCTGTAATTCTAACACTTTGGGAGGACAAGGCGGGAGAGTTGCTTGAGCCTAGGAGTTGAAGACCAGCCTAGGCAGCATGGCAAAACTTTGTCTCTACAATAAAAAATAAAAAAATTAGCTGGGCTTGATGGTGCCCATCTGTAGTCCTTACTACTAAGGAGGATCTCCTGAGCCTGGGGTGGTCCAGGTTGCAATGAGCCATGATTACACCACTTCACTCCAGCCTGGGCGACAGAGTTAGACCTTGCCTCAAAAATAAAATAAAGTGTGGAGAATAAATCTATTAAGATTTATGACTATGTTTAATCTGTATTAGCAAATGTCTGTCTCTCACATACACACACACACACACACACACACACACACACACACACTTTACCCGATTCTCTAGGAATTTCCTATCCCAGGTGTAAAGTTCATTAATTTGAATGTGAACCTATCTGTGGGAACTTCATCTAAAGGTCCCTTCAGCATGTGCAGGAGAAAACATGGTAGTCCCATGTCTAGTTTTTGCTGCCTGACCAGCTTGGGCTTGGATCCTGGTTGTACTACTTTAGAAAAAGTTGTCTACTCTCTCCGAGTCTCACTCTCCCCATCTGTAAAACGGCTAATGAGCACCCACCTCCGTGAGTCAGTATAAGGTGGTATGATCCATTTAATCACCAGCCAATCCCCAACCCCTGCCGAGTGCTCAATACACAGACCCTCATCAGATGGGCACTCAATGAACAATGATCAACTTGGTTTGATAACAAGTTAGCTTCAACACACTACATACTCCTTCATTTAGGGAAAGCCGTGCTTGAGAAATGCCCTATTTGGAAACACACTGTTTTAACATCCTAACTTCCTTCAAAGTTTTTCAAATAAAACCATCTTGGATGAGACAGGGTATGTTCGTGCGCTTTGTACATAGTGCAGCACGATGTGAACCAAAGCAGGCAAACAATTCCATGAACTAGGGACAGTCAGGGCACGAGGGCTTCTTGTACATTTCTGTAATTTTTCTAATCTTAAACACACAGGCATGCACACATACAGCATCGTCTTTACACGGTTGGAAGGCTGTCTGGAAGGGCAGGCTAAATAAACCCATCTCATGAGGACCTCCCACTCCTCACCCCTCCACTGAGCATAAGTACTTCATCAGCATTTCCTTGACCAGCACAGAGCCCTGATATGCTGAACAATAAGCGCTCTGTTTCTCACAGATGCGCTTGTGCCAAAAAAAAAAAAAAAAAAGCTCTTGTACCTCGCCAAGATGAAAACCTTCCCCTTGTTTTATTCAAACGCCTGTGTTTCAACATCATGAATTCTTAGAAGAAACCATAGTAAGGTAGTCAGAATTGCACATCGCCATCCTATACATCGTACTTCTTAAGGAAATAAATGGAAAAACTGTTGTCCCTGGACAGTCTGCTCCCCTCTTCTTTCTGCAAAGTCCCCAAAACAAGATGTTTGGTGTACCTCTAAAACAAGATGGGGGTAACAGCATGGGGTTGCCAAGAGGCAGTCACAAACGAAGCCACCAGTGTGTTCTCATTAACCTTCCTTGTCTACTGAGACCATTCCCTTGGTAGTTTCATAAATAGTGCACATTGCTTTGGGAGCATTTCCTCTGATTGAAAGATTTTAATTATGGGTTCAAAGGACAACCCATAAGGCAGAAGTCTGAGAACTGAGAACTAAGGTCATTCAGCAGTAGCCATCCAAATACGATAACCTGTGAGCTGAATGTAAATCTGCATGTTGCATGATGGTACAGCTGGCCTTGCCCACAGGACACCCTAGAGATTATTTTCCCAGTACAAGGGCAGGCCTCATTCATCTTCCCTGATAGGGAACTGAACCATAGAAGGCATCATGTCCATTAGACTTGGCACCACTAGTACCCAGCACACATCCAGGCACGTAGCAGGTCCTCGATAAATGTTGGTTGGAACTAAATTATAAGGCTGCGGGGCAGAGGCAGCACGGTGCAGTGTTCATATGCACAGGCTCTGGAGCCTCTTAGGTTCAAATCCTGGCTCTGCTGCTTAGACAAGCTGTTTAACCTCTGTGTTCCTATTTTTCCATCTGTAAAATGGAAACAAAAATAGAATACCAGTCTCATGGGATTGGGAAGATTGAATAAGCTAACAAATGCAAAACACACAGAACAGTGTTTAACATATGGTAAGTGCTATATAAATGTTAGCTACTACTTTTGTTTTATCTGAGCAGTTCAGCAGGCATGGGATTCACATGAGAACTTCCTAGGTTTTCCTGGGAGGACATAAGAAAACCGTCAGGCTGAGTGCTGTGGCTCACACCTATAATCCTAGCACTTTGAAAGGCCATGGTGGGAGGATTGTTTGAGCTCAGTCCTCAAGTGTTCAAGACCACCCTGGGCAACATAGCAGGACCCCATCTCTACAAAAAATTTTTAAAAGTTAGCTGAGTGTGGTGGTGGCTTGCCTGTAGTCCCAAGTACTCAGGAGGCTGAGATGGGAGGATTGCTTGAGCCCAGGAATTCAAGACTACAGTGAGCTATAATTGTGCCACTGCAATCCAGGCTAGGTGACAGAGTGAGACTCTGTCTTTAAACCAAAAAAAGAAAAAGGAAGAAGAAACTGTCAGACTAATCACTGAACACTACCCCTAAAAAGATCAGGCACACGTGAGGAAGAACAGAACGGCAATCTCAGGGACCCCTGTTGCACTGGTGTCATTATTCATAGCACTTCCATTCATTCTCAAAATTATCTCAGCTCGGACCACAAATTATGTGGTCACTGTACACATGATCCACCTTCAGACCCTGGTTCAGAGTGAGTGAAGAATTCAAGAATTCTTGCTGTTCCCTCAGCAAGTCGCTGTGCCATCAAAAATTGCCCTTTACAAACCCAGCTGCTCTGATTCTGGAGAACCCGTTCTCCACGTGTCTCGGCAGAAACCACTACCAAACACAATAAGCAAGACTCTTTGATCGCCCAAGAGTTGCAATTAGTTGGAATGAGGAGGGATACCCTCCAGCTTTGAGAATGCTGGACCATGACCTGACATGCTGGCTCACTCCTGTAATCCCAGCACTTTGGGAGGCTGAGGCAGGCGGATCACCTGAGATCAGGAGTTTGAGACCAGCCTGGCCAACATGGTGAAACCCTGTCTCTACTAAAAATACAAAAATTAGCTTGGCATGGTGGTGGACACCTGTAATTCCAGCTACTCAGGAGGCTGAGGCAGGAGAATTGCTTGAACCCAGGAGATGGAGGTTGCAGTGAGCCAAGATCATACCACTGCACTCCAGCCTGGGTGACAGAGCCAGACACCATCTCAATAAAAAATAAAAAAGAATGCTGGACCTAGAGTAGTGGTGCGTAAAAGAGGACTGGCCATGAGGAAAGGCAGCCACACAAGAAACAGAAGTACAGGAAGAACAGAGCAGAATATCCACATAAAAGAAGCTTAGAGTCGGCCACAGCTGCGACCAAAGCAATGGCAGCAGCCAAGTTACCATGGATGCTGAGGAAGATTACGAAGTGCCCTAACTCTGTCCCCCAGAAAGGGAGGGGTCTTGGGAAGTTGCAATCTTAGCAACCCAGGTACAATATTGGATTAGTACCTGCATCTAGCGTGTAGTAGGTACCTAACAAATTATCTTTGTGAAACACAACTATGGTCACTCTATCCTTGGCCCTGTTAGCCAACCTTACTCATCTGTGTATAAAACACCCCGCCGGCTCCCAGAGGTAGGCTGCGAGTGTGGAAGCCAGGGAGCAAGACGACTGTCTGGAACACCACCCCTTTCTAGTTCCTCACATATGTAAGGAGCTCATGGCTCCAGGGCTGACCTTGATGCCCATCTCTCAGCCCTCTTGCCTGGTATTTATCATGTGATCTCTGATATCAGCCTTGGATTTCTCTAGCCAGTGAACAGGCTGGTCCTTTGCCTCCTAGCTCCTCCAGTGCCCAGTTCAAGCTCCCTGCTTAAGACAGGTTCTTTCAGAAGCTGTAACTAGGTCAGTGCCACAGATAGGCACTCAGTGGCCCTTGGACAAATGAAGGCATGTGCTTGGCAATAAGACTTGTACCTGATTCCTGAGCCTCCTTCCAAGCAGAGGGAGCTGCACCAGCATTAACACGCTTTGCCTTTCTGCACATTCTCACTCCTTGCCGGCAAAGAAAGACTAAAGTATCTAATTGGGAAATTCAGGGAGAATAATTTGGTGATGTTGACTCAGCGCCTACCTTTCTGCTAACTGGTGAAAGGGTCTGCCCAGGGGTGGTGGCCAGCTTTTTCCAGAGACACCTGTGCTGGGTGGTTAAGTCAGCCAGATCCTGAGTTTGTGGATTTGCAAGCTCACCTGGCCCCAGAACAAATAAAGTCATGCTCTTTTCAGACCAGCTTTATCTGTGTGGCCGCACCTCCTCCTTCGCAGGCAAGGAGGGCGGGGAGTCCTCTAACTCCACCCTAAGAAGCAGAGTGGCCAGGAACATGTATACCTCTGAAGAGCTCTTTTTCTTCGTAACTTCATGGCAACACGACCTACAGTTATTCATTTTTCAGGCCTGAGTTGATCGTTAATCATCTTAATTATGTTCATTCTGAAGCCAACAGGAGAACCAAGACCAAAACTTTATTGTCTCTGCTTTCATTTCTTGATTAAACCTTTGGACTAAGCACACATCTTCCTTGTTAAACTCACTCAAAGGAGTGTGGAGTGCTTCATCTGGACATCCACAGGAAGAAGGAAGACATGAGGTAGGCGGTGTCCTTGTGTTCGAGTCAATAAGGAAGAAAATGTTGTGATCAAGCAGTGCTGTGAAGTAAAGGAAGGAAACTCCCTGGCAGGCATGCAGCCGTACCTCTCTCAGGACACTTGCACTTGGGAGTAGACACAGGCTGTTGGTTCAGAGAGGAAGAGTCCATCTTTTTACAGTTAACATGTCCCTAGAATGAATCCGTCTTCTCTAAGGATCACCATTCCTGCCATGGTTTTGGAATTTGTAAGCTCTTCCTTAGGTAGAGGTTCTCAAACTCTAGTCTCAGAGCCCCTTTACACTCGGCGATTATTGGGAATCCCAAAGAGCTTTTATTTATGTAGATTATTAGTGATTATATTTGAAATTAAAATGGCTCACACCTGTTAATTCCAGCACTTTGAGAAGCCAAGGCAGGTGGATCACTTGAGGTCAGGAGTTTGAGATCAGCCTGGCCAACATGGTGAAACCCTGTCTCTACAAAAAATACAAAAATTAGCCAAGCATGGTGACTGGGGCCTGTAATCCCAGTTTCTCAGGAGGCTGAGGCAGGAGAATTGCTTAAACCTGGAAGGAAGTAGCTGCAGTGAGCCGAGATTGTGCCACTACACTCCAGCCTGGGCAACACAGCAAGACTCTGTCAAGAAAGAAAAGAAAAGAAAGAAGAAAGAAAGAAAGAGAGAGAGAGAAAGAAAAGAAAAGGAAAGAAAGAAAAAAGAAAGAAAGAAAGAGAGAGAGAGAAAGAAAGAGAGAAAGAAAAGAAAGAAAAGGAAGAAAGAAAGAAGAGAAAGAAAGAAAGAAAGAAAGAAAGAAAGAAAGAAAGAAAGAAAGAAAGAAAGAAAGGAAGGAAGGAAGGAAGGAAGGAAGGAAGGAAGGAAGGAAGGAAGGAAGGAAGGAAGGAAGGAAGGAAGGAAGGAAGGGAAATTAAAAGAGTAAGAAAACTTTAAACATTCATGTAGACATTTATTTTAAAAGAACAATAAACCCATTACATGCTAAGGTACATAACACATAGATAACATAAATAGCATTTTTATTCTACTTAAAAAACTGTATTTTCCAAAGCAAAAAATTTATGAGAAGAGTAACATTATTTTGCATTTTTGCAAGTCTCTTTAACACCTATGTTAAGAAAAGGCAGCTAGATTCTCGTATCCACTTCTGCATTCACTTTGTTGCAATATGTTGTCTTAGTGGTATATCTAAAGAAAATTCAGCTTCACATGACTACGCAGTTGGAAAAGGGATGGCCTCACGCATTCCCTGAGAGGGTCCCTAAGTGAACTGTGGCCCTAGTGAACTCCGGAAGTCATAAGAGACCTCCAGAGGACCCCCCTCCGCTCCCCAGAGCACACTTGAGAACTGTGGCACTAGCGGACTCTGGAAGTCATAAAGGAGAGTGCCTGGGGCTGGGTTCTCTCTCCCACCATCTCTCCTCTGAGCACTGTGCTCTTAGATTTCCAACCTACTCTACTCTGCCCTCTTCTTTCTCAATGTAAGTAGTGAGGAAAAGTCACATCTGAAAGTGGCTTCTGCTGGAGAGGCCTCCCCTAACCATGCACTGCTGGACTGCCAAACAGAGCAAGGGTGAAACCAAACTAGTACTTTGCCTGGAATATTCTGTGCTATGAATATCCCCTGGGAACCCAGGGTAATAGCAGGCAGCTTATTGCACATTCAACCATCTAGACATTGGTTATGGCTTTCTTCCCATCAAGAATGTCCTAACCTCTTCTCCTCGCCTGCTTTCCTTTCTTAGAATCACCCAACAGTCTTCCCAGCTGTGCCTGTGGGACATGGGTGGTTTTACAATATTTAAGAACCTGTGGTTGAGCCTCATCTGCAGAGGGAAAAAACGCTCCTTAAAAAGAGATACAGAAACCATCCTGAGAGATTTTAAGCAGAAGCAAATGTCAAAGATCCAAGAGGAGAGATGAAGAGAATGTGTGTGTGTGTGTGTGTGTGTGTGTGTGTGTGTGTGTGTGTGTTTCATATGTTCCATTATCACTTCCAAGGAATTATTTTACAAAAGGAAATATTTTGGACCCAGAGTAGAAATTAAAATTCCACTTAAGGATGGCGACACCCACATTAGGGACCATCCCATCTGATAGACAAGCAATTGACATTCTTTATAAGCAACCTTGCTAAAAGTTAGCCAATGGACCACCAAATCATTTGACTTTTTCATTAGCATCTCTAAGACTAGAGTTGATATCTATTTCTGTTGGAGGGTATCACTGATTTCCATAACCTGAGAATCCTTGACTTTCCACTTTTACTGAATATTTAGATGAATAAATGATGTTGGTTCGAATATCTCAAGCAAGACAGTGAGCTCATGCCTCCAATTCCAGAACAATGAATGGCCTCTATTGTTCCCTATTTATAGTAAGATTGCTGAGCTATCAGAAATGCGTCTGCATCAACTTATAGCAGTGGTTTTCATGTTTGTATGCGTGGCCTCAGCCACTACCCATCATCAGGTTCTGAAGTGTGTGTGCTCACACAGCCCTCTATCCACTCATCCTCCATCTCTGCAGAGAAAAGGAAGAAGCAGCTTTTCTCTTCCTGCACCCATTTATCCCAACCCTGTTAGTGTGCCTCTCATTCATTCCTTTCCCTTTCCTTACAGCCCCAAAGCTTTAGTCTTGTAAAGAATTGTACCCTGCCCAATCTCTGCCCCGCATAGAGCTATGAAACTTTCAGTACATTATAAAGAGGCTAGGCACAGAGGCTTAGGCTAATTCTCAGTCACCTTTTGTGCGGCTAAGTGCAAACAAGCACTTTTTATCAGCTCTCCCCTCCCCAGTGTTAGAGAATATTATTAACCCCAAAGAGCCTCAGGGCGCTCTCTCTCTCTCTCTCTCTCTCTCTTATTTTCTAGCTGCAGGATCAAACCTCTCTTCATTCCGGTTTGTGGGTAAGAGACGTGCATTACAGATTCTTGTGTGTAGCCATGAGTGTACAAGCATTTCACTTCCTTTTTCGTTTTATATCCTACCCTCATGCCTCTGTACCCCAGAGTCCCTGTTTCCTGGAATGTCCTTGGTAGCTGACCCCAAACTCTACAGGAAAGGAGAACAGTGCTCCTGCAGCCCTGCGCCACCCCCACCTGATATCTCATTAGAATTAAGGGCATTCAAAGAAGAACATTAGCTGACAAGGCTCTTTGAAGAATTTTTTCCATTCCTGTAAGAGGATCTTCCCAAAGGGAGATTCAGATCACTGCTTTGGTTTGTTTAGTGCTTTAACTTTAGTTTGCAGCTACCCTTTTGCAGGGAATCAATCAACAAATATTTAATCAGCACCTACTATGTATCTATCACTCCCAGCCTCTCCAAGTGAGAAACAAGGGAAACTAAAGCATAATCTTTGCCCTCAAGGAGAACGTGACCTACTTAGGAAGACAAAGCTAACACAGAACAATTAAATGCTACACTGTGGATCTAAATAAGGGAGAGAGTTGTAGAAAACTATATCCTAGAAGAGAGAGAATTCGTCTTACAACTTGAAAGATGGATAGGATTTAAACAGGGAAAGGAGAGAGGTCCCTAAAAGCAAGAGTAGCTTGTTTAAGGAGGGCCGCTAAGGAGAATGCACCAATTTGGAAGAGGATAACACCCTGGGAAGTCTTGGGAAAGAGGCTGATTAGAGCCCAGAGTGTGGCAAGTCAGAGACTTCAGTCAATTTGAACACAATCTTGATGCTTTCTGTACTTCATAATTTTAGAGTTTTCCTCAGTGTTTTTTTTTTTGGGGGGGTGGGGGGTACTTTGTTGTTTTTGTTGTTTTGAGACAGGATCTTGCTCTGTCACCCAGGCTGGAGTTCAGTAGTGTGATCATAGCTCACTGCAGCTATGATCACTGCAGCCTTGACCTCTCTCGCTCAAGCTATCCTCCCCCGCTCAGCCTCCCAAGTAGCTGAGACTACAGGCATGTGCCACCATTCCCAGATAATTTAAATTTTTGTTTGTTTGTTTGTTTGTTTAGAGATGGGGTCTCACTATATTGCCCAGGCTGATCTCGAACTCGGGTTCAAGCAATCCTCCCACCTCAGCCTCCCAAAGTGCTGGGATTACAGGCATGGGCCACCATGCCCAGCCTTCCTCAGATTCTTTCCCTGAAAAACAGGGCACATTATCCTGAGGTTGTGATGTCCGACATGTCTGGAATTATGTGATGTATATGTTGCCTGAAATTCAGTCTCTAGCTAGGAACATTGCCCTTTTGTCAAACAAGTTTTAAAGCATTATTAAAACAGTCAAGCTGTAAAGACATTAATTGCAATATTTCTTTAGGGCATTTGTTTCCACCCCGACTCCTCTGAGCCCCAGAATTCCAAAGTGGGAGCCTCAGGGGCAGCTTTGGGAGATGAGACAGAGATAACTCAAGTGAGGGCCTGGGTGCCTTGAGGCAATACTGCTTTTATATTACTTGTTATTGGTTTTCCATTTAGGATTTTCAAACACATCAATAAATTCCTGGTGAAAGTTTTTTGTTACTAGTCATTCCACCATTTATAGGTCATCAAAACCACTTATCCACTTATTTGGGTTGAATCTTCCTTTTATTTTATTTTATTTATTTATTCTTTTTGAGGCAGGATCTTGCTCTGTCACCCAGGCTGTAGTGCAGTGGCTTGAACTCCTGGGCGCAAGCAATCCTCTCACAGCAGCCTCCTGAGTAGCTGGGACTACAGGTGCTCACCATCACGCTCAGCTAATGAATCCTCCTTTTAAAGACACACACACACACACACACACACACCACTGCACCACTGTAATTACAATATGATTGATAGATTCATTCACTCATTCCCTTATTTCTCATAAACTTGTTGATGGCTATGTACCTAGCACCTACTAGTCAACATCATATGATTGATGGAGTTTGGCCTTGAACACCAGCATAAGAAAATAGATGTGAGGAGGCTGGTTAATGACAATGATGACAACAACAGTGATGATGATGATGCCAGTGCTGAGCGCTTACTGTATGCCAAGCACTGTGCACCAAATACACTTATTAATTTAACTTTTGACACATTCTTATGAGTTATTATTAAACTGAGACTGACTGAGGTTTAACATATTTGCCCACAGTCATGCAGCTAGGAAGAGGTGGAAACTAGCATCAAAGGTCATGCTCTCAGCCAGAAGGATTAACTGACGTGGCTTTATAATGAAGCCATGCTACCAGAAACATTCATTTGTTCTTTAAATATTATTTTACACAAGCGGATATTTTCTGAATATTTTCTTTATAAAACCTCTCACACTTACGGGTTAAATAACTATCCCCTAGACCCCTAACCAGGGAAGACCCTCCCATCATACTTTTCCTTGCTTTGACAGCTGATCCCTCCCTCCTGCTCAGAATCCACAGTCAGCCAAATGCAAGGCAGCAAATTAAAATGAGAAAATGGACACAAGACCTGAAGATCACTTTCAGAGAAAATAGGAGCTACCAAGCTCTAATGCAGTATATTTTTCAAAACATGCAACTGAGGTAGGACACCAGCGGGACTCATATCCAGGTCCCAAGGGGATAAAGTGAAGAAACCTGCAGGACCCAGCAGATGGTGAGGAAAGCTAGCTGCCCTCATTGCCTGTTAGGATGAGACTCTCCACCAGTGCTATGATGGTTTACAAATGCCATGGCAACGACCTGAAAGTTACCACCCCTTTCCGTGGCAATGACCTGGAAGTTATTGCCCCTTTCCTAGAAAGTTCTAAATAACCCATCCCCTCAAATTGCATTGACCCACCCCCTAATTTGCATGTAATTGAAAGTGGGTAGAAATACAGTTGCCAATCGCCCAAACATTGCAAGTTGTAGGCCTGCTGCCTAGGAGTTAGCCCTGTTCCTCAAGGAGCACTACTGTTCAATAAATATTGCTGTTTAACACCGCCAGCTTGGCATTGAAATCTTTCCTGCACAAAGCCAAGAATTCTCCAGGATAAGCCTTAAAATTTTGGGGCTTCACAACCATTAAAGGGAGGCACACCCTATTAAATTGTTAGTCCGGAACTTAGAAATATAAGAACATTATGTGCTAACAGGATTTGGGTACGTGCTGGTGTCACAATGCAATTTTAAAAAGGGGAGGGGGTCAATTGCTCTGGGAAAGGGGAGTCTCCCCCAACATTATCCAGTTGTACAGTAAGTTACTATTACTCTTATGGTCAGTAGGAACAAACACAGGCATACTTTGCAGAAATCAGCAAAATTAACCAGGCCCTAAGCAACTTCTTATTTGTTGGGTTCAGCAATGCATCGTCAACAAAGGCAGGAGGAAAAGTGAAACTGGAGGGTGCCACCAAGATGTTTCCTGGCTAGAGTTATTTCAGAACACTATCATTTCCACCAGAGAGCTTTAAACATTTGCGTTTCTCCTATGAATCAGGCTGTATGGCATCAAAACAGACAAACAGAAAAAGTATATTATTAGCATAAAACAATATTAGCATAAATAGAAAGGGAATCAGGATATTCGGAGGGGTGGAAGAAAACAGCGTGTATAATATGTGGCCTACTCATTTCAGTCGACTTCAGTGTAGCTGATAAACTGTGAAATTTCCATAATAATATAGAGTACAGAAAGCAAACAATTTTATTTGATAGGGAAATTGCATCCTGATACTGGATATAAAATTCTACAGCATGTTCAATGATATTTTCAAAGCACTGAAAATATAGACGTATGTTTTCTTTTTACAATGCAGTTGTAATGTAAATAATAAATCCACCACAATTTGGCTGGTCCAGAGACTGCTGGCATCATTAACTCAGAAACTCAGAGATGCAAACGCTCTACTTACCTTGCCAGGCCCTCAGCCAGAAGTCTCCTATAACTCTGCGGATGTTTATACATGCCCTCTGCTTCATCTACATTTCTGTCTTGCTTAAGGGTCTTCTGGGGTTCCCTATTGCTATTTGTATCACATTTTAACCAGCCATTGCTCTTTGATGCCCTTCTTTCTCCCTGCCTGTATCCTCTTTTTATTTCTTCCTACTTCTCCACACACTTTTTCAACAACAAATCAAGACCATCTTCCCTCAGCTTCCCAATACTGTTCATGATAGTAGATTGATCGAAAAATGGCCACGCCGCTCGCTTTTTTGTATCTCTGCCCTTTGAAATGTAACTGCAGCTCCTCTCATCAAAAAGGCTGGTCTCATCGTTTTTTGGAAACTATAGTAGCATGCAGTGGAAGGAACAGAAGATGAGATCAAAACCAATCCTTAGAATACCTTCCTTTTATGTGTCCTCTTTTTCTTTTTCTTTTCTTTCTTTCTTTCTTTTTCTTTTCTTTTATTCCTTCCTTTCTTCCTTCCTTTTTTCTCTTTCTCTTTCTTTCTTTTTCTTTTCTTTTCTTTCTTCCTTCCTCTCTTTCTTTCTCTTTCTTTCTTTTTCTTTTATTCCTTCCTTTCTTCCTCTCTTTCTTTCTCTTTCTTTCTCTTTTCTTTTCTTCCTTCCTTCCTCTCTTTCTCTCTTTCTTTCCCTTCCTTCCTTCCTTCCTTCCTTCCTTTCCTTTTTTGAGACAGGGTCTTACTGTATTGCCCTGGCTGGAGTGCAGTGACATGATCTTGGCTTACTACAAACTCTGCCTCCCAGGCTGAAGCCTCCTGCCTCAGCCTCCTAACTAGCTGGGACTACAAGTCCGTGACACCATGATCAGTTAATTTTTGTAATTTTTGTAGAGACGAGATTTTGCCATGTTTCCCAGGCTGGTTTCAAACTCCTGGGCTCAAGCAATCTGCCTGCCTCAGCTTGCTAGGATTACAGGTGTGAGCCACCACACGCAGCCCCACTTTCTCTTAAAATTCTGCTACTACTATGGGAATAAGTGCATGTTAGCCTTCTAGAGGATGAGGGACCACGTGGAGGAAAGTCCAGGTATTTCAATCAACAGCTGTCAACTCCCAGAAGACCCGCATAGTCACCCCAGCGTTGCAAAAGACACATGAAAAAGATGAGATCAAAACTGCCCAGCTGAGCTCAGCCCAAATTGTCAACCTCCAGAATCACATGCTATTGTTTTAAGCCACTAAGCTTTAAGGTAATTTATTACACAGCAAGAGAAAACTGATACATCTATGTTGTCGTGTTTTCCTCTTCCTTCCCTGCGTTCATCACACCTGACAAAACACTTATTTCTTCTAGGAATTTCAACGTATCTTGGAAAATGACATCCACCAACCAAACAAATCAGACCTATCAACAACTCCCATATATGAATGTGTGGGTAGATGGGTAGTCACCATGCTAAAGGATATGAACGTTATTACCAGTTTCTACCAACACCACTCCCATGATCATTTTTAGTTTTTATTTTCTGCCTCCATATCTTTTAACATGGGAATGAACATTTGAATTTACCTACTATTGAGAAATTACTAATAATTACTTCAAAATTTTTCATAGATTGCCTAACATCCACTAATTTTTCTAATTTTAAAACTGAAAAATACTTGCTTTCCTTCAAAGTCACCTAGTAATGTGAAGTACCTCTGTGAAACAAATAGAATTGAATCCAGTGATTCCTATGTAGTTTATTAATTTCAGCCCTGACTAATTATTTTCAGCCCTATAGCATCTGAACCATAGCTATTGTGAAGCAAAGGCTTTCAGTGCCTATACCTCTATGACCAACATTTATCCAAACTACAATATGCATAGTACCTTGCTTCTCATTTCTCTCCTAAAATGCCTCAAAGTCTTATCTTTGAATGTGTAATTTAATTGATTTTTAACCAAAAATTAAATTTGTGTATAAAACTCATACTTTCATCAAGAACATAACTGGAAGGAGGCATCAAACTTCCTAATTTCAAAATATATAACAAGCCAGGTGTGGTGGCTGACACTTGTAATCCCAGCACACTGGGAGACTGAGGCAGGAGGATTGCTTGAGACCAGGAGTTTGAGACCATCCTGGCCAATACTGAGACTTTGTCTCTACAAAAATCAAAATAAAATAAAAATATGTTATTAAGCTACAGTAATCAAAACAGTATGGTACTGGCTTAAAAACAGACATATAGACTAACAGATGGTCAAATAATCTTTGACAAGGGTGCCAATAATACACAATGGGGAAAAGATAGTCTCTTCAATAAACAGTACTGGAAAAACTGGATATCTCCATGCAAATTGGACAATTGTACCTTTATCTTAAACTATACCAAAAACTCAACTCAAAATGGATTGAAGATTTAAATATAAGACCTGAAACTGTAAAACTCCTAGAAGACTACATAGGAAAATAACTTCTTGACATTGGCCTTGGCAGTGATTTTTTTAAATATAAAACCAAAATGCAGGCAACGAAAGCAAAAGTAGGCAGATGAGATTACATCAAAATAAAAAGATTATGCACAGCAAAGAGAACAATCAACAAAATGCAAAGGCAGCATAAGGAAAGGGAGAAAGTATTTGCAAATGATATATCTGATCAAGGGTTGATATATCCAATATATATAAATAATTTCTACAACTCAATAGCAAAAAGCAAGTAAGTTGATTAAAAAATGGGCAAAGGACCTGAACAGTTTTCAAAGAAGACATACACATGGCCAACAGGTATAGGAAAAGGTGCTCAACATCGCTAATCACCAGGGAAATGGAAATCAAAACCACAGTGAGATATCACCTCACATCTGTTAGTATGACTATTATAAAACAAACAAATAAACAAACAAACAAGTAAAAGATAACAAGTTGTTATTGAGCATGTGGAGGACAGGGAACCATTGTACATTGTTGGTGAGAATGTAAATTAATAAGTCACTATGGAAAACAGCATAGAGGTTCCTCAAAAAATTAAAAATGATGGCCAGGTGCGGTGGCTCACACCTGGAACCCCAGCACTTTGGGAGGCCAAAGTGGCTGGATCACCTGAGATCATGAGCTCGAGACCAGCCTGGCCAACATAGTGAAACCCTGTCCCTACTAAAAATACGAAAATTAGCCAGGCGTGGTGATGCATGCCTGGATTCCCAGCTACTCGGGAGGCTGATGCAGGAAAATCACTTGAACCCAGGAGGCTGAGGTTGCAGTGAGCCGAGATCGTGCCACTGCACTCCAGCCTGGGTGACAGAGTGAAACTCCACCTCAAAAATAAATAAATAAATAAATAAAACAACCCTATGACCCACCAATCCCACTTCTAGGTAGATATCCAAAAAAAAAGAAAAAGAAAAAGAAAAAAGGAAATCAGGATCTGAAAGAGATACCTTCACTCCCATATTCATTGCAGCATTATTCACAATAGCCAAGATATGGAAATAAGCTATATATCCATCATCAGATGAATGAATAAAGAAAATGTGGTACATACCTACACTGGAATACTATTCAGACTCACAGAAAAAAAAAAAGAAAACCTTGCCAGTTGCAACAACATGGATGAACCTGGAGGACATTATGCTAAATGAAATAAACCAGACACAGAAGGACAAATACTACATGATACCACTTACGTGAGGAACGTAAAATAATCAAATTCATAAAAGCAGAGAGTAGAATAGTGGTTGCCAGGCACCAGGGGGAGAAAGAAATGGAGTTATTAGTCAAAGGGTACAAAATTTTATAAAAGAAATATTTTGTTAAGGAAAGAAAAAATAAATTTGTACCTTTATCATTGACAAATTCCATTGGCCTAGCACAGCACCCAGCAGATAGGAAGAATTGGGTCACTTTGGTTTGCACTGAATCTAACTTGGACATTGCTGCAATTGCTTATATAATATATATTGAAAGAATATATCAACATCATATGGACTTTACATACATTAGCTGTACTCATTTTCAGTTTCATGGATAGTTAAAGAAAGATTGAGAAAATAATTTCTTGTAAAACATATTCTTGGAACTGCCATCAGGAAGTCTTAATTAGGATTAAGCTTGATGCTAACAAAAACTCAAAATAACAGTGACTTAAATAAGACAGAGGTTTATTTCTTTCTCAAGTAAGAATTCAAATGTTGGCAAACCAGGGCTGTAAGATGGCTTGCTCCCTGAAGTTCCTATGGATCCAGAATCCTTTTAGCTCATGGCTCTGACATTTCTGAAGTAGAAATCTGGCCTCATGATACAAGACGATAGTTAGAATTCCAGCCATCATACCCACATTTTGGGCAGCACGATGAAGGAAAGGACAAAGAAAAAAGGACAAAGGGCACATGCTTGCTGTCATTTAAGGAAATTACTTGGAGAAGCTGCTTAAATCCCATCGGCCAGAGATTAGTCAGACGGCCATGCTGAGTCACAAAAGAGTCTGATGAAGTCTTTTTAAAAAATCTACTATATGCTCAACTGTAATCAGGATATTCAGAAGGAAAGAACAACTATCACAGTATGTAACCAGCAATCCCTGCAGAAATGTGCTCTACATTGGGGAGATTGTCTTTACATTATCTCAGAGCATAAAATTGCCCATGACTTGCCAGTTTTCCATTTTGTCCTTGGTTTGCGAAACAGCCACCTAACAGACAAGCTCTATCTATACTTCACTATGGCATTGAGTGGGGAGAAAGAGATCCTTTTCCAGTTAGGACTCTTGTATTAGTCTGTTCTCACGCTGCTATGAATAACCAAAACTGGGTAATTTATAAAGGAAAGAGGTTTAATTGACTCACAGTTCCACAGGGCTGGGGAGGTCTCAGGAAATGTACAATCTTGGTGGAAGGCACCTCTTCACATAGTGGCAGGAGAGAGAAGGAGTGCAAGCAGGGGAAATGCCAGATGCTTGTAAAACCACAAGATCTCATGAGAACTCACTATCACAAGAACAGAATGGGGGAAACCGCCTTCATGATTCAATTATCTCCCACCAGGGCCCTCCCATGACATGTGGGGATTATGAGAACTAGAATTCAAGATGAGATTTGTGTGGGGACACAGCCAAACCAAATCAACTCTCTTCTGTTGAAAATGAAAAAAAAAAAAAAAAAACCAACCAAACAAACAAACACTCCGCCAAAACTAGCTCAAGGCAGAAGAAAGTGTATTGGCTCACATAGGTAAAAAGTCCAGGATGGGATTTTCTCCAGGAACAGAGAAATGTTCAAAATGTCTCCAAAAATGTCATCAAGACTCATTTTCTGTCCACCTCTCTGTGGCCTCTGTGTTCGTCCACTCATTGGCCTTATTCTTGACTTACCTGTGGTGGCAACAGGAGCACCAGCTCACCTGCTTCCAGGTTCGAGTCCCTTGGGAAAGAACAACAGTCTCCTTGTGCCTCATTCTGACCGGGTCACATGGCGGATGAATGAACCAAATCCTCTAACAGAAGAGAATGTTAAGAATGGATGTGATGCTTTTTACACTATGTGGCCTGCGAGTGGGAGAGAGTGGTTCCCCAGATGGAATTTGGGGTGTCATTTTACCCTAAAAACAGTGAATGGATACTGGGAAGACAAATAGTAAATCTCTCCAATGGAGACATACTTCACACGATGTGGGATTCGATTGGTATTCTCCATTACTCAAGATGTAACCACTTCCCAAAATATTCCCAGGACCATGGGGCTAAAAATAAAACCAATTTCATAGGCTTGATGTGAGAACTGAATGACAAAACATACTTGCAAGAGGATAGTGTAACATCTCCAAGCAGGAAGAAAACTTGTCAAGACCCCATTCTGGGAGGGTTACTATTACCCTCTGCCAGATTAGGTCACTAGAAAATTGTCATCTTCAGTATTGTTTCCGGCATTCAGTGGTGCCCAATTGTGGAACTGGAGAATCCCTAAGCCAGGTCTTTCCTGCCTTTCCCTGTACACTATTATCATTTCACCATCCGAAGTACGTATGTCTTTTCTGTATTCTACTCTGTGAGATACCTTTTATGAAAACTTTTATTAATACTACAGAATCATGGTCAGGCGCAGTGGCTTATGCCTGTAATCCCAGCACTTTGGGAGGCCGAGGTGAATCATTTGAGGCCAGGAGTTCAAAACCAACCTGGCCATTATGGTGAAACCCCATCTCTACTAAAAATACAAAAGACTAACTGGGCGTGGTGGCAGGCACCTGTAATCCCAGCTACTCAGGAGGCTGAAACAGGAGAATCACTTGAACTCAGGAGGCAGAGGTTGCAGTGAGTCAAAAATCACGCCACTGCCCTCCAGCCTGGGTGATAGAGCAAGACTTTGTCTAAAACAACACAAAACAAAACAAACCTCCAAAAAACCACTACAGAGTCATTAGTCCGTCTGTTGTCAGTATCACAAAGTTCCCATTTCATGTATAAAGCCTTCATCACATTAATTTCTAGGTAAATTTGCCATCTCCCAACACATAGTCTCTGTAAAAATACCAGCTGTAGAAGTTATCTGAAAGCAACTGCCCTTTATGATTTCTGCCTTTACTTTCTTTCTCTGTCTCCTCCCTCAGGGAACGCTGGAACAGGAGACAGGCCCCAGGTTTGGGCAGGAAGTTCGAGACCAGCCTGGCCAACATGGTGAAAACCCGTCTCTACTAAAAGTACAAAAAATTTAGCTGGGTGTGGTGGCAGGCAGTTTTCAGGCTGAGGCCAATCTAACTACACACACCAGGAATATTCCAATATTTCTTCAGCAACGTTGTCCCAGCACTTCACTGGTTAACTTTTTATGTCCACCATTTGTGGATTCCACAGCTACTTGCCAATGGTGAATATTGATCATCATGATTATCTACTGAGCAGCTACCATATCCCAACTACTCCTTGCATGTTGTTCATTATTTTCTCAACACTCAGCATATTTGCAATGTGTTATTTCATATCACAGACAAGGAAACTGAACGCAGACACGTTTTATTTCTTGCCAAACATCACATGAGGATGAATAATGAAACTGATTTGAAACCAGAATTGTCCAATTCCAACATCTCTGTTTTTTTTTTCCACTCTGATATGCTGCAATTAAAAAGTTATTTCTAAGACTGTACTTTCCGACATCGTTTCTATAGTTGGTTGTGAGAGAACTTTCTCTGAACTTGTGGATCACGGGAAACCGGGAGGAGGAGGCACAGGGTGCTCTCCACATGCGTGAAACCCGCTGTGGGTGTTGCTTTCCTGCAACTGCCATTTGCCACTGATGATCTTCTCTTCCTCTGGAAGAGTAAGAGGGGAAGGACACAGTTTCAGTGCTTCCCATTTATAATTAATTAATTAAGGGCAGGTGCAGGGGCTCACACTTGTAACCCCAGCACTTTAGGAGATTGAGCAAGGAGGATTCCCTGAGTCTGGGAGTTTGAGATCAGCCTGGGCAGCAGAGTGAGACCCTGCCTTAAAAAAATTTTTTTTTCTTTCGTTTTAATTTTTATTTTTTTGAGACAGGGTCTCGCTCTGTTGCCCAGGCTGGAGTGCAGTAGTGTGATCTCGGCTCACTGCAACCTCTGCCTCCGGGTTCAAACGATTCTCATGGCTCAGCCTCCCAAGTAGCTGGGATTACAGGTGCCTGCCACCACACCCAGCCAAAAAAAGTAATTTTTTTGTACTTTTAGTAGAGACGGGTTTTCACCATGTTGGCCAGGCTGGTCTCGAACTCCTGACCTCAAGTGATCTGCCCACCTCAGCCTCCCAAAGTGCTGGGATTACAGGCATGAGCCACCGCACCCAGCCAAAAAAAAAATTTTTTTTTTAATTAGCCAGACATTGTGGCATGTGCCTGTGGTTGCAGTAACCATGGGGGCTGAGGTGGGAGGATAGGTTGAGCCCAGGAGTTTGAAACCAGCCTGGGCAGCAAAGTGAGACCCTGCCTCAAAAAAAGAAAAGAAAAAAAACTAAAAAGCTATTTCTTACAGATATTCATTGAGTGGAAAGCAATTTAATTTTACATATAATAAGTTATTTCAAAAAGAACTGTAGTTATGTGTGGCAATTTTTCATAAAAGCCTGATACAAATAAAGATCTACCACGGAGTCAGTAGGTGTGCTCCAGAGATACCCTTCTTGACCAAAACAAAGCGGGGCAGAGGTTGGGAGGCCTTTTGGGCTGGGCTCCAGGACACAATGACTAGGAGATGATGCAAAGCGCATGACAGAGTAGAGAGAACTACACAATTTGCTTCCATATTAGACTCTGCAAAAGTAGTTCTTAAATGTTAGCTCACATGCAACCCAGTCACGTTACTGAGCAGATTCCTGGACTCCAGTCCTGGGTGATTCTTGCAGGTGGTCCATTGACCAGATTAGGAGAATCATTGTCCAAGGTCTCAGAGCCAAATTTAGGACGCTGAGAGAAAGAATCCTAAGTGGTTGAATGGGAAACTGATTCTCCTTTTGAGCACACCTTAGATTCAAATAATTGATTGGAGAAGATCATTCTATACAAAAATCTTCTGACCTGCAGAGTTTCTATAGTCTTGAGAAAGAAAAAAAAAAAAACATGTATTTTTGGAAAAGATTGAATTTAATTATAATTTTGCAAATTATACTGTGGGAAAGGTCAACAAAAAGAAGTGTATTGCGGATGATCTTATAAAAAGAACCTTTTGTAAAGCAAACAATTACCTTCTGATTTGTCTACTCTGAACGCTTGATGTTTATTTAAATTGGATGTTCTCATAGCAGGACACACCTGATACCTGGCTTGTCTAAACACTTAGAAAGTCAAATTGTCTAGTTATCAAAGCTCATCTTATTTCCTGAACACGTATGGATGGTCCTTCAGGAGTCATTTCACAGTGATGTGCAGAGAGAAAAACGAAACAAACAAACAAACAAAAAACAAATTATTGTTCCTGAGTGCATTTTCTAGCCTATGTCTAACTTTCTAGTGGATAAAGGCAATAAAAATGTTTGGGTCCAACACTGCAATATAATTTGAAATTCCTTGCTTACTGAAATCCTAGCCAAAAGGCTTTCTTTAGTTTTGTATTAAATTATACCACTTGGTTGGCGGCCTTAATCAACTTAACCGATTATTTACCAGATCACCATTTGCCTCTGTGCAGACACCCCGTCAGAGCTCAGGTGGACAATTTCTTGGGCCAGAGCGCCTTTCAATACCAAGACTGTCTCCTGCCACACCTTTAACAGTGCTCTCCATCCGTAACCTCAGGTTCATAATGCAGCTTTGTTACTTGGTTTGTCTAAAAGCAATTAGTAGTTTCAGATTTTTATTTCCTCTTTAGGGGAGAGATGATTTTGGGGAGAGTTGGTGAGGTGACTGAACAAAGCCAGTTGAACAGTTAATACTTTAACCTTGCGTATAATTTATACAATAAACAAAGTCACATGCTTCCCTAATAATTTAGATGTAAGCAAATGTTGATTTATTCAGGAAGGCTACTGCCAGAAGCAAAGCCTGCAGCACTAAAATTTGAATTAAACTAGGACAGAAGCAGGCTAGTCTATAATAACATTTGTATAATTTTATTTTTGCCCTTGGCTCAGTTCATTTCCTCGTACAGTAGATGCATGAAATTGGTTCTTCAGCCACCTTTAGCTGATGCTCATTGATATCCGGGCAGGCAGAGAAGCAAGAGAATGCACCTTTCTAAGCTTTGTGTTTTCAATCATAAGGCCTTGACTTCCTAGGTCATTTCTGACAATGATTATCTTTCTCTGAATTGTGTTTTTGGCAAATATCTCAGAAAAGCTTCATTTAACCTAGAGATACAGTTTCCCCCCTCTTACTGTGAGGGGACTGTTAGAACTGAGACAGTTAAATAGATGCAAATGTTGTGCTGTTTTTATTCCTTTATTCAAGCCCTGGGGCATGAAATCTGAGTTCTCTTACTCTGCTTTCAGCAGTGAAATAAGGGCCTGAAAAATTCTTTAAATGATGGTGAAAAATAAACATTAACTTGAAACAGTGAGGAATCAACCCCCCCTTTTACTATTAACCTTTGACTTAAGTAAAAACTCGGACCTACATTTTACAACTTACCACTTGTGTTGGGATCTGAGGCTCCTTTTGAGGGAGCAGGCTCAAGCTGGTAAATAATTTTGGAGAGCTTCTGAAAAGTAGATGAAGTTTTACATCCAAACATAGGGAAACCTGGTTTTTTCATGGCAGTTCCTGAAATAATGACATTGCCAACACACACAGCACACACATGGAAGCATTCTCAACCCCCATAATCACCTGGAAATGTCTTACAATTTTTATTCTTCCTCCTCCATACTTCCATTTTAGGCAAAGTAACAGCATTTTAGAGCGTCAAAACTTCTGAAATGAAGAATTTATTCCCTTAGTTCAGGAAATCAATTATGCTAAAAATTCTTCCTGACCTTTTATTTAAGGGGAGTTAAGAAAAAATAAAATCCTAATAATTTAGAAACTAAAGAATTGGTTTTTACACTTTATGTGCAATAATGCATTTATGCCTCACTTCTTCCAGCTGAGAAGGTAAATAGCAGCCCTAGTGTTTTGGAGGCAAACATTGTTCTGTCCTATTCTTGGTAACAAAATCTGCTCCCAGGCCTTCTCCATCCCTGTCTGATTGTGCCCTGGGGCTGTTGCAGGCGGCCAGAGGAGCCTTTCAGAAAATCCAGGCCATGTTTTGACTTCATTAGAGATTCCAAATAGAACAAGTTTTAGCCTGGCTCAGGCTTTGGTTATGAAAGTTTCCCACAGCTCTCAAAAATATACAGAATAATAAATGGCTGGGCAGAGAAATAGAAGGCAATAGTCATTCCATCAAAGGTTTCTAGTCACATCATAAACTACAATTGCAGAGCCTGAGGAGCTTATGTCACTAGGACCCAGAGATAAAATGTTTTGCCTTTGGCCCCCGAGGTCACGCGCTGGGGCAAGAGCTTTGAGGTTGGGTCCTTTGTTTGCAGACTGGCAGGGGAAGGGCACTTGATCCCTGCCTAGGAACAGAAAGAATGCCTCTCTCCCCCACCCTGTGGCCCCTTGGCCTTCCCTGGGGACAGGCTGTGTGGCTCAGCGGGCATTGTGAAACCTTCCACCCCAAGGGGTGGCTGTGAAGCTTCAAATGTTTTTGGGCATTTCCAGCATAAAGGCAAAAATTGATGAGTTTCAGTGGGATAAGCTCTGAGGCTCCAAGGAAAAACCCCTAAGGCGGTGGGTGTGAGGAGGAAACTTTTTATTGTCTTGCTGCAGATTTTTTCTTTCATTTTTCTTTTCTTTTTCTTTTATTAAGTCAAGATGTTATATGAATGCACCAGTTAAATATTACATGCAAACTTCTTAAGGGAACAATTTCCTCCCCAGTTTACAGATCAGTCTCCAGTTTGTCCATATTCCTGTTTCCCATCCTTCTTCCTCCTCTCTCCCTTGTTCCAGGTTCTCCCTTTTCTTACCCCCAGCCTTTTTTGGGAGGAATCATAAAACCACACTTTAATGACAAACTCCAGAAGGCTAGACCTGATGAGGATCCTAGATATTCACCCTGCCAACTTCCATGGAATGGCCTTCATTTTCCACACACTTTTATTTTAGAAAACATATAAACTACTAGAAGTCACTCAAACAAGGAAGGATTTACATTCATTTTTTCCCCCAAATAGTCTTAATATACATGTTTCTTGCTAGAAGCAGATTTTGTTGATGCTTTATTTTTATTTTTTAAAGCCAGTAACTAACTATAGCCTGACAATTCCTATCCCATCACATTGATATTAGATTGGTGGGCTGTGACTTTATGACATCAAAGAAATTGATTACAACTTTTTTATATGTGGCTCACACGCAGCCATTGCCATGACCCAAACATTATATGCTAACCTTGGAATCACGGAAGTGACAGGAGAAACACACTGTGGTTAGTGATTAAAGACTGGACTCAAAATTGTCTCCAAACCCATTTTTTAAAAGTCTTTGAAAATGACCAAAATTGTATTAATGAGCTTTGGCTGGAAAGAACACTACCGTGTGTCTCTATCTCCATTTCTCACATTTTAGTTAAACTTATAAACCCTTCCCCCAGATGGGCTTCCCCTGGTAACCATATTAAACAGAAACATTAGGTAGAATCCCTAAGAAAATATTCATGCTTGTAATCCTAGCACTTTGGGAGGCCAAGGGGGGCAGATCACCTGAGATTGGGAGTTCTCAACCAGCCTGACCAACATGGAGAAACCCCGTCTCTACTAAAAAAATAAATAATAATAATACAAAATTAGCCAGTCATGGTGGTGCACGCCTATAATCCCAGCTACTCTGGAGGCTGAGGCAGGAGAATCACTTGGACCCGGGAGGCAGAGGTTACGGTGAGCCGAGATTGCACCATTGCACTCCAGCCTGGGCAACAAGAGCAAAACTCGGTCTCAAAAAAAAAAAAAAGAAAAGAAAAAAGAAAATATTCATTCCTTTTTTTAAATGCATAAACCATCCATAAAATATATACCTTAAAAATAAAAAAGGGGTTTAGTAAATATTTTATATTTCACTCATCTGGAATTATAATAGAAACGAAAACTGTTTTATTAGAAAATTTACCATTTGCAGGGAGGTGTGTGTGCCTATGCCCCTGAGTCTTTATTAAGGCAATGGAGGAAAAGCAGCCAGGAACAAGGTGAAAAGAAGTTCATTCACTGTCTCAGAAAATAAAGACCTCAGACTTTCTAAATGAAAATATACCATTAGCATCAGATACTAATCACAAGGTAATTATTTTTAAAGAGGTTCCTAAGTAAGACACACACACCCATGACACCCTGAGGCTAATCTATGCACCGAGAGACTTATTCTGCCCTTCGTTGTATGTGAGTTAGTTGTCCTTGGAGTGAATAAAAGCTGCTTTCCATGTTATTCTACCCTCCTGTAAAAAGAAGAAAAAAATGTCACTTCAGAAGATACGGATAAAAATGCATCTGATTAAAAAGCATTCCTCAAGGGCAATTTGGATAAAAGTTAAACTGGGCAACATCAAACTAGGCCCCTTCCTATAAAATATATCAAATTCAAAGAAGTTTCTTGTTTTTGTTTTCTTTTAAGTTACTAATCTTTTTAATGAATCTCAGACTCCATCAGCCAAACTGCTTTTTTGGTAAGAACAGTTTTTACCTATGTAAAGGCAAGGATTGGTTTCACAGAAAGCACCCAAAATATTAATGACACGGCAAAATATCTTTCTATTCTTTAGTTAAGAAAAAAACTCTGTTCAAGGAATTTCAAGTGAACAGAATTGTCCACACTGGAAAGGACAGTCCTCATCAATCCAGGTGACTTACTATGGGCTTATGGTCCCTAAAAGTGGCCCCCAGTACCCCCCCATATCCCTGCTGGCATGAATTACAACACCGGGTCACCTCTTCAAGAAATCCCTATTAATAAGCCTCCAACAGTGTAAAATATCAGCTGTTGTGGAAATTTTTTTCAAGTATAAAGAGAGTTTCTGCCCTCATTAGGCTACATGTTATTAGACTGCATGTATATCCATATCTTATACCAAGCCTATGAGCTATCCAATGTCCTATAACTCCCTTTGGAGCTATATGCTAGTCAGTACTCTTCATTCATTCATTCATTCATTCATTCATTCATTCATTCATGTAACCTCCCTTATTGAAGACCCCACAATGTGCCAGCACTGCTTCTAAGAGCTGGGACATCAGACATGAAGGAGACAGGTAACATCCTGCTCTAGAGGAGTTTATTTCCCCCAGGCAGAGGCATTCAATAAACTAGCAAACAAATGAAGAAAACCATTTTGGAAAGTGATCAGTGAAATAAAAATAAAGGAACGTGGTCAGATAGGGTGGGCTAACGTGGACGGAAAGTCTTTGTTGGGTAGGTGGAGATGTTGAGCTAGAATCTGAATGTCAAGAAAGAGCCAGTTGTTGAGAAGCTAGGAAAATGAATTCTGCTTGTTTTTTAGTAAAGATTGATTTACTCACATTATTGTATGGATTGTACAACCTCACAAGCAGTATCACAGACAACTCACAGGATTCCAAGCAGAAATTCAAAACCCAGGCATAGCAAGAACGCTTAGCTTTTATTTGCCAGCAGGACAACCCCAGGCATTATTGCTCAGCTGAGGGCATATTTAATTACCAAATGCTCTGCAAATGTCTTCCAAATTGTATAGATAAAGCCATCTAAATTGCTGACTTTCAAGAGGATATATTCCTTCCTTTATCATAGAAATGCCCCATTCCCTGATGAATTTGCATTTCCAATGATTCACCAATCATTTTAAATTCATTTTAAGTTAAAATTATTTTCTTAAATTCCTCTACACAGCTGGGAATCTGTAAAGTGCATTTGCTTTATTTCATTAGATAACTAACTTCATTGCTACCTGAGCAGTTCTTTGCTTCAGAAAAACATGCAGCACTTCTGCTATTTCACTGTACAGGCAGCATACTCACCATGCCAGCCAGATTTAGAAATGATTGCTTTTGCTTGTGGCTTACAAGAAAAGACTTCATATCATATATTAATTTTTAAAGTGTTTTCTTAAGCCTCATTTTAGCCTCTATGGCAAACCCAGAGGCCAGGTAAAAATGAATGGTTATAATATGGTTTTGTTTAAAGGCACGAAAGTTAGCCATAGCCTTTCCCCATGACACATCTGGACACTTCCATTATGGTCACTTAGGTGTCTGATGGTTTGTCAGAAAGCTAGCCATAACTTAGGCGGAAAACTGGACTCCATTAAAAAAACATTAAAAGCTGAGAGGGAGGGAAGTTGATGTGGCATGGCTCCCAGCACTAAGAAAGCAAGAGTGCATGGTGAAGCTTAGAAATAGAAAGTGATGTCCTCATAAAAACATGGCTCCAGGCTGGTGTGCCACTAGAAATTCTTCTGTCAGTTTAGAATATTTAGCTCTAAGGGATTTCGACTTTCAAATGTATCTTTGGATGCAAAATACACTGCACAGGAGGAGATAGCATAGAAGGGAAAGAAGCATTTGCTCCCAATTATGATCAGCTTAGGTTAAACTGAAAATTCCTTTTCTTCCAGATAGAATATTTGATTAGAAAGGGGGGCAAGTAGATTAGAGGAGCTACCTTGCTGACATCAAGTGATCCTCTGGCCTCCGTAACTAGAAAACGTTGCTGATAACTGATAGAGCTAAACAATATTAAAAGCTTCAGCACTACTGGTTATCAGGGGAACCTTTCAGCCTAATTGGAAAGCTCAAAGCTTCAGGCATCTGAAATTTTTTGGTTTAGGGCTCTTCTACAGCATTCCAATGCAGTATATCCAATCAATAATGTGATGCTATGCACAATACCATCACGAGGCTTATTAACTCCCCTGAGTTTTGTATTTGACTTGTTAAACTGTAAAAAGAGTTGGAGAAAACAAACAGAAAAGAAATATCTCGGTCCCTAGCTGCCAAAATATAAAATAAATAAACAAACTCCAGTGCTCAAAGAAAACTGAAAAGGGCAAAGTGGAAAATATATACAGACGTACTTTCATGCACAAAACATGAGCATCTTGGATGATTTCTCTTAGTGTGATCCGTCCTGTGTTTTAGGCAAAGGGGGCATCCATCCAAGCAGATTGAATTATGTGCTAAAATTCAGTTATGATGATGTAGATTCCACTCTAAAACCTATGGACATGAGGCTTTTTTCCACAGCAGACTGTGGTGCTTTTCAGCCCACCCTGGCTACAAGCAGTGGTTACAGCTGCAGCAATTAGAGGCGGGCATCCCAAGGAAGTTCAATATAGTCGGTTCCTCAGAGCGACAGCTGTCTGCATCTGGGATACTTCACAATTTTCTTACCAATCTCCTTGCACAGAACTAAACAGCAGAATCTTCACACTCTGGTGACTCTGACAGAGCCCGCTTGATTCAGATGTTTGTGAAATTGTCTGCTCCAGAGAACTTCCGCTGAAATCATCAGGGAGGTTTCAACAGCAACAACCAGAAAAAGTTCTTCATTTGGTTTTGAATTTTCCTTTTCCCCCAAAGGTTCACCAAGCTGCCGCTATAAGAGGTTTGAAAGGGAACACAGGTGGTATTAACAACCGAGTGAAAGGTAAGGAGCAGAAGTTGGAGTTCAGATCAAATCCAGCACCTGCTCCTGCCCTGTGATGGGAAACAACAACCTCTAGAAACACGTGGCACAAGCCTCTTTTCTGTGCCTGAGTTAAGAGATACACAGACCTAAATCTGAACTTAAACACACATATTTACTCACATTTTAATCTATCTGAAGTGATACTACAGCCCACAATCGCTGTCAGCCAGCAGCAGTCAGCCGTCGCTGTCATTGCGTATACACGGGCATGAAACTGTGCAATGGCTGGGAAGAGAATCCTGAAGATGAGTGGGGACATCTCTTAGGAAATGCTACATCACCAACACTCTTGACAGCAAAGCAGATGATCCTGTGCAGCCAAACAGGAACTTGATGACTCCAAGTTGGAAAATAATTCAGAAGAGTCAGACTCAGAATGTGAAGTTTCGTAAATACCTTAACTAATTTATTTCATGTATACTTTCCTTATTACATACGCACAAGAGATGTATATGAGAGAAATCCATGCCAAAATAAGTTTAAAACCTTTTTCAGGGTCTCACTCTGTTACCCAGGCTGGAGTGCAGTGGCTCAGTCTTGGCTCAGTGCAACCTCCACCTCCTGGGCTCAAACAATCCTCCCACCTCAGCCTCCTGAGTACTGGGACTACAGGTGCGCACCGCCATGCCTGGCTAAATTTTTTTGTATTTTTTGTAGAGATGGGATTTCGCCACGTTGCCCTGGCTGGTCTCAACTCCTGGGCTCAAGTGATCCACCTACCTCTGCCTCCCAAAGTGCTAGGATTACAGGCGTGAGCCACTGAGCCTAGCCAAGAAACTGTTCCAATAGGTATACAATGAAAATTCTAAGGAATAAAACAATTACTGTGGTATCGTTGTGGTGGTACATCTTTCTTTCTGCATGGTACATAAAATCAATACAACCTAGACATCTAAAATTCAATGAAATATACAATTTTTGTAACCTGGAAGAGTTTACCTAGCTTCTCTGAGCTTCAGATTTCTTTCCTAGAAAAGGAGAATAACTCCCAGAGAGATGGGGGCTGACAGAGCCAGCTCAGAAAGAGTTCACAGAAGTCTATGTCCAACATTGTCTATTCCTAGTCAACAGTAGTAGCTACTCACCTCTTGTCATTCATCTGTTTCAGCCTGGACACAATGCAAGTATCACAAACATACTCATTTACTTAACCCGGTGTACTTTACTTTGTTCATTAAACTCACCAGCCATGCACCAAGTGGACAAAAAAACAAGTACCAAGAAGGCCTTGATGTAGTGTATTTTTTTGGTGATCATCTATGAAGCAGATAAAGTGAAATGAAATGATTGTTTGAATCCAGTGTTCTAATGGTAGAATAATTGTGATGTCAAAACAGATTTTTTAAAATGCTACTCCAGTGGAATAGAAATGAATACATCAATCTCAAAGTGGATAGAGAAAATTGTTTTTTTTTTTTAAAGGAAAACTTTTGACAGTGAAAGAATGAGCCAACTAAAATGCCAAATTGTGTTTAAGTCAAAAGGTTAGATGACAGTTATTTTTCTCTGATTCCAACAAACAGGAAAAGGGGAATATGCAAATGAGCAAACGCAACCTAAAGTTAGCTTATATTTTTACTTATTGTTTTCCTTTTAGAAAATCCAGTTTTAACTGGTTGTTTCCTTTTAAAATAGTAGAGAAACAGAGCCAATGGGCTTCCAGTTTCCATTTTCATTCTTTCTTAGTATTTTCCTGCACAAATCTTCACCATAATACTGTAGATATCTCCTTTCTGCTTTGTAAGGTCACAGTTGGTAGAGTCATATACAGAAAAGAACAAGTTAGCCCCCTTATGCCTTAACAAATGTGCAACTGTGCTCTTTTAAAAGACTAGATGGCTGTTCAGAGAGATAGAAGGGCATCAAAGTAGAGAATATGAAGACAAGCTAACAATCACTAATGTATTCTTAGAGGCAAGGCCTCTATTAAAATGATGGAATTACAATTTATGACCAAATTGTAATCTCATAATTTTAGGTCAATGTACACCCCAAACAAACAAAAACACAACCTGTTTTTAATGCATAGGGTGGGAAAGATAAGATAGAATATAACACCAAAAGAAAATAATTCTGCCTGACAGAGTCCCCGGAAGAGTGAACTGAATAAGTAAGCAAGTGGACATCAGCCTTCACCTGAAGTACCCTTCTTCCTTCAGTCCACTAAGCTAGGCATTTGGAGTTGCTGTTGCAGCTGTAGGATATTTACAAGGTCCATTATTTTATGCTGTCTGCTGTTGTGCACTTTTGCAAATAAATATTTTGCATGTCCCAAAATAAGCTCACAGGTGGAGATGGCATCACACCCAGAGCCAAGAACAGGACCGTAAACTGACATGACATGGCTTTGAGTGCCTGTGACAGCACAGCTGCTGCTGGAGTTAAGACAGAGTGTTCCCTATGCCTCTGCCCCTCTCTGCTAACCCAGCCCCACATTTTTAGATAAATATAGTTGAATAGAATCTATTCAGCGAACGTAGAGCAAAATGGTACAGACTTTGAGCTCCCACAACCCCACCAAACCTGCTCTCTTTAAGGACACCAGTGACTTAGTAGCCAAATCTTTTGGACAGCCTTTAGCATCTTTCTTTTCCTGTCTTGACCACATTCTCCTTAAAATCCTCTCCTTTCCTGAGGGCTTCAGGACACCATCCTCTCTTGGGATTCTTCACAAAAGCTATGGTCTCTGCCTCTTGTGTTTCTTTTCTTCTTCTTCCTTCTTCCTCCTCCTCCTCCTCCTCTTCTTTCTTCTTCTTCTTCTTCTTCTTCTTCTTCTTCTTCTTCTTCTTCTTCTTCTTCTTCTTCTTCTTCTTCCTCCTCCTCCTCCTCCTCCTCTTCCTCTTCCTCTTCCTTCTCCTCCTCCTCTTCTTTTTCTTCATCTTCTTCTTCTTGTTGTTGTTTTTAGAGACAGGATCTCACTCTGTTGCCCAGGCTGGAGCACAGTGGTACAATCACGACTCATTCCAGCCTAGAACTCTTGGGCGCAAGCGATTCTCCTGCCTCAGCCTCACGAGTAGCTGGGACTACAGGTATGCACCACTATGCCCAGATAACTTTTTTTTCTATTTTTTGTAGAGATGGGTTCTCATTACGTTACCCAGGCTTGTCTTGAACTCTGGGCCACAACTGATCCTCCCACCTCAGTCTCCCAACATGCTAGGATTACAGGTGTGAGCCACTGCACCTAGCCTTGGGTTCCTTTTGACACCCCTTGAATGCTGGTGTTCCCCAGGACCTTCCCACTCAAGCTGTTGTTCAAGAGCCAGCAGCATGTACCACCTGAAGGCTTGTCAGAAATCCTAGTGCTCAGGATAATGCTTTGAGAACAAATCTACCTCCCAACATCTGCAATCTGACTCTATCTTTCTCTCCCCACTGCGACTATCTTGGTCTATGACCTGATCATCCCTCATCTGGAGTATTAATCAGTCACTTAACTGGTCTTCCTTAGTCCATTCTCTCCTCTTCCATCAATTTTTTAATGCAAATTTTATTATGTCTGGGGCAAGTTGAATAACGACCCCTCAAAAATATTCACATTCTATCCCTGGAACTTCTGAATGTTACCTTACATGGAAAAAAGCGACTTTGCAGGTGTGATTAAGTCAAGAATCTCGAGATGAGATTATCCTGGATTTCCCAGGTGGACTCGGTGGACTCTGAAGGTGTCCTATAAAAGAAAGGCAGGAGGATCCGAGTGAATAGTTGGAGATGTGACAATAAAAGCAAGAAGCTGGAGTGATTTAGAAGCAAGAAGCTGGAGTGATTTGAGGAAGGGGCCATAAGCCAAGGAATGCAGGTGGCCTGCAGAAACTGTAAAAGGAAGCAAGGAAATGGATTCTTTTCTAGAGCCTCCAGAAGGAACATAGCCCTTCTGACGTTCTGATTTTTAGACTTCTGACCTCCAGAGTCGTAAACTAAAAAATGTTCACCAGGATCACTTGAGGCCAAGAATTTGAGACCAGCCTGAGCAACATAGTGAGACACCATCTCTACCAAAAAAAAAAAAATTAGCTGGGCCTAGTTGTGTACACCTGTAGTCCCAGTTACCCAAGAGGGCCGAGGCAGGAAGATTGCTTGAGCCCAGGAGTTTGAGGCTGCAGCGGGCTATGATCATGCCACTGGACTCTACCCTAAGTGACAGAATGAGGCCCTGTCTCAAAAAAAAAAAAAAGGAAGGATCTCCTTAAAAAGGAGTTTAAGGCTGGATGTGGTGGCTAATGCCTGTAATTCCAGCACTTTGGGACGCCAAGGCAGGCAAATCATTTGAGGTCAGGAGTTTGAGACCAGTCTGGCTAAAGTGGCGAAACCCTGTCTCTACTAAAAATACAAAAATTAGCCGGTCATGGTGGAATGTGCATGTAATCCCAGCTACTCAGGAGGCTGAGACATGAGAATCACTTGAACCCAGGAGGCAGAGGTTGCAGTGAGCCAAGATCGTGCCACAGCATTCCAATCTGGGTGACAGAGAGACTGTCTCCAAAAAAAAAAAAAGAAAAAGAAAAAAAAGAGTTTAAGATGGAATAATCATAGCATCTTCCTCCTTGAGTTACTTGATAATCCATCCTAAGTGGTTGACACCACACCAGAAACTTAGTAATTGCTCAATACTTTTAGCTGTTAACTACACTTTATTAGCATTCAACTAAAAATTGTTAACATTTATTAAGCCTTTATTATATTCTAAATACTGTTAAGTGTTTTACATATAGGCATTTATTTAATACTCACAACTACCGTCTCAAGTAGATATGATTACTATCATCCCAACGATGAGGAAACTGAGGCACAGGGGTTACATGGCTTGCCCAAGGTCAAACATTAAATAATAGAGCTGAGATTCAAACCCAAGCAGCCTGACTCTAAATCCTGTACATGTAATCACTGTGCTACATATTTCATTGATTCTAGGATGCATATTTTTTCAATCAGTGATTATGGTAGTTTAATTGGCTGGTTTCTTTTTTCGTGTGGAACATTGTATGAGTCTGTTCACATGCTGCTAATAAACGACATACCTGGGACTGGGTAATGTATAAAGGAAAAGAGGTTTAATGGATTCATAGTTCCACATGGCTGCAGAGGCCTCACAATCATGATGGAAGGCAAAGGAGGAGCAAAGGCATATCTTATATGGCAGCAGGCAAGAGAACGTGTGCAGGGGAACTCTCCTTTATAAAACCATCAGATCTCATGAGACTTACTCACTATCATGAGACCAGCAGAGGAAAACCCACCCCCATGATTCAATTACCTCCCTCGGTCCCTCCCACAACATTTGGAGATTATAGGAACTAAAATTCAAAATGAGATTTGGGTGGGGACATAGCCAAACCATATCAGACATAAAATAATGTTATGACTTACAGTTGATGGCACCTTAAATTCCATGGTGTAGAATGTGTTGCTTAATGACACAGTCAAGGTGGAAAAGCTCTGACTCCTATGACATTTTCACTCTCGTTTCCCTTCCAATCTCAATCCAGAAGAGGGATTCTGATGATAGGGAGTACAAGACTTTTTAGGAAACTGAAACTTCCTTTTGTTGTTAGGAGGAGGCCAGGGCTAGGAGTCTTACTCTTATGTTCATTTGGACAAGGATAGGTCAGATGCAGCCTAAACGGGAGCCACATGTCTCTCTTCTCACCCAGAAAGTGTGGATGTGCGGGATTCTCAGAGTGTTTTCACAGATAAGGGTGAAAGGCTGGCCAAAGTTCATAGCAACAAGGCCCAGAAACAAATTAATAGAGTAAGATTCTGTGTATAACCCTTAAGGGAAAACTCTTCCTTAATTAGAGACCAATTCGTACAATAGGACTAGAGCTCCCAGAAGCTTCCTTCTACTAGTATCTCTGATCAAGCTTGCACTTAAGCCAATACAGAATTAAGTTTAGCAAGAGATATGTAAACAGAACCATTCCTGTCTTATGATAGGAAAATTATATTCATTCAAAATCTCTGTTTGTTCCTTTCCCAGGGGTCCTTGGGTCCCTACCCTAAGAGACTTGGAACGGGCAACATCCTGAGACCGTAATTCAGGTCTTATATTTATACAACTCAAAGCCCCTTGTGGGCCTTTCTCCAGGTATTTTTGGACCAACTGTAAGAATGAATGAATGGATGTAATGAACAACAATATTCTCAGAGCCCCAAAGTCTAGGATAGAAGATGGTTTAGAGGAGGCTGCTTGGGGTCAGGAGGTCTGGAAACAAGATTAGGGACATCTGGTTGGTTTTTAGGGAATCAGGAGCAAGGTCATGTTCACAACTACATTACATATTGTACTGGACTCAAGTGTTAAGTGCAAAATCTCCAGAATGTTCTTAGGCCCTAAGAACTCCAAAGAAGTCCTACATATTTCAAATATATTTTGGGCTTTTTTTTTTTTTTTTTTTGAGATAGAGTCTTGCTCTGTCATCCACGCTGGAGTGCAGTGGCATGATTTCAGCTCACTGCAACCTCCACCTCCCAGGTTCAAGCAATTCTCCTGCCTCAGCCTACTGAGTAGCTGAAATTACAGGTATGCACCACCACGTCTGGCTATTTTTTGTATTTTTGGTAAAGACAGGGTTTCACCATGTTGGCCAGGCTGGTCTCAAATTCCAGACCTCAAATGATCCGTCTGCCTTGGTCTCCCAAACTGCTGGGATTACAGGTGTGAGCCACTGCGCCTGGCCTTTAAAATATTTTGAATAGACAGAAAGATGGAAAGAAGCTTGCTGGCTGGTACAGGGCTGAGCTATTCTGCTAGACTGAAAAGTAGTGAAACAAGAATGACATCTGTAAACACTCAGAGTCACAAGCAGAGGTTGGTTCTGAAGCTTACCTTGAGGACTTAAAGAGGAAGTGAAGCCGAGGTGCAGTGGATGGGGAGAGATGATTAGGAAGGTAAGGGGGAAGAGGGTCTGGCATGGTAGCTCATGCCTGTAATCCCAGCACTTTGGGAGGCTGAGGCAGGTGGGTCTCTTGAGCCCAGGAGTTTGAGGCCGGCCTGGGCAAAATAGTGAAATCCCGTCTCTACAAAAAAATTACAAAAATCAGCCAGGTGTTGGTGGTCCACACCCTGTAGTCTCAGGTACCTGGCTGCGGTAGGAGGATGGCTTGAGCCCGGAAGGTTGAGGCTGCAGTGAGCTATGATGGTGTCACTGCATTCCAGTTCTGGGCAACCAACCAAGACCCTGTCTCAAAAAAACAAATAAAATAAAAATAAAATAAATTTTTAAAAAATCAAAGAAAGATAAGGGGAAAGAGAGCCTAAGAGTGATGAAGACACCTTCACTTCTAGTTGAAAGGAAAGCAAGAGCAACTGTCATGAAGAGGAAGAGGAATGAAAGGATACAAAGGAAGGGAGGGAGGGAAGGAGAAAGGGAGGACCCCCACATCACAGAGTAAGACTCTCCAAGAAGCCCAAAAGTAGTAACCTACTGTGACTTTTGCTACCCAAGAAGAAGCACCCCGAAGCCCTTCTACTCCTTTCCCCAAACCTCAACAACCCAGGTTGTAGGTGTCTCATTGGGGAAATAACTTACAGAAATGAAAAAGCCATTAGGTTTCAAACCCCAAGCATCCAAAAGATTTTAAAAAGAAATATGCATACATCTAGTCACTGAGTAATAGCTTGAGTTGCTAACACAATAAATGGAATTAGAACAACATAGATTCTCTCAGGTTTTGCCTATGAAACATACTAGGTGCAATCGGGGGAGGTGATATGTTGATGCTTTATAAGCAACCCAGACTTAAATGCAACTTTGGTGAGTGCCTACTAGTGAGGAGAAGAGAATTCATTTTGTCTTATGCAACAGGGAGAGGTCTGAGTATGAGAGCTGCATTGAGCAGCTAGATCACCCCACAAACTGGGTTTGATATTATAATTGGGGGTGACTCCCAAGAGAAAGTCCGCAGCAGTGAACTTGAGGGAAAGGAGCATACTCCAGGAATAAGAAGAAAATGGTTAATAGCAAGCTGAAGGGCAAAGAAAAGCTCAACCCTCAGAATCAGCTGGAGGCAGTTCAGACACCATGCGGAGGTGCACAAGGTCTGAATGCCTCTGAGCACAAAACCAAAGTCTGAAAAGAGGAGGTAAATTAAAGACTGTTCAACAGAAAGTGTGTGGATTTTTGAAAGCAGCCTTTAAAAACTGCACACTTTACCAGAAACTAATGAAACAGAAGAGTCCTCTCCCTCTTCTCCCCTACTCCCTTTACCATCATTAATCAAAAGAACGGAAAAATAAAAGATCATGAAAATTTGAAGGGGGAAAAAGAAGAGACAGACAGGGAGGGATCGGTGAGCAAAAGAGAATTCTACATTTGAAGATAGAATCCTACAGGTGAGACTGGGGGCAAGAGTTTCCAATTACAGGGAAGGGTGAAAATGGCAGAGAAGATATGAAATATCTTATTTGTGTTTGTTCTGTACCGAATATGAGGATCTTCCTACCCCAAGGACAATTTTTACAGAAAGCAAGATGTACTGTGAGAGATGATGGAATCTCTCTACATGTTCACAGAGCAGCCCAAACAGGACTGTTCCAACCACCACTGACAGCTGATCGCATGCTCTGACCCCTCACTGTAGCTATGAGGAGCCCAGCAATGACTCATGGGTCCTCCACCCACCCCCAACTAAAGCAACCACCGTGAACCCAACCAAAGCATGAACACAAACACCCAGAGAGGCATCTCCCTTTTTTTTTTTTTTTTTTAATGTAGAGACCAGGTCTTGCTAGGTTGCCCAAGCTAGCCTCAAACTTCTGGACTCAAGCAATCCTCCTGTTGGCCTCCCAAAGTGCTAGCATTACAGGTGCGAGCCACTGCACCTGACTGCATCTCCATTTTTAATCAGAAACTACTGTAGTTCTCCCGCCTCCAATTTTTCTTCCCCTTGCTGGGTCCATCCATGTTCTGCTCTCTGATAAGTCTGGAAAAACTTGACTTTCTCCACCCTTTCTACCACCCCAGGGAGGCCTTGGACTGTCTCTGAGGTTATTGCTCAACCTTCAGTGACCCACCTCAGCACCTCGCCCCCGTCTCATACTCTTCAGGGTGAATATTCTCTTCCATTCCCACAAATCCATGGTCACAGACTTGGGTTACATGGTCCATTTTCCCTCTGCTCTGCCCTTCTGTGAGCTAGAAAGCCTTGCATACCACCTGGTATTGTTCTCTGATTATTTCCTATGTAAAACATTATTTTCCTAACTAGGCAGTAAACATCTCATTGGCTAAAACTATTCTATTTCGGATTTGTACTTGGGAAGTAAAATGCTAATAAACACTTAATGGGTTGACAAAATTTTTGGAGAGTTTGAAATGTTTTGCTTTCTTTTTTCTGAGAGGTGGAGGATAAGTTAAAGACACAGAATTTCCCTTTCAGCTTCTTGCCTGAGTGAAGTAAGAAGGTATAGATGTGACAATGCTTCCATTCAAATTCACATAACCCCTAAAAATAAAAACAGAGACCGGGCATGGTGGCTTACTCCTGTAATCCCAGCACTTTAGGAGGCCGAGGCAGTCGGATCATGAGGTCAGGAGTTCAAGACCAGCCTGGCCAATATGGTGAAACCCCCTCTCTATTAAAAGTAAAAAAATTAGCCAGGTGTGGTGGCACACGCCTGTGGTCCCAGCTACTCAGGAGGCCGAGGCAGAAGAATTGCTTGAACCCAGGAGGCAGTGGTTGCAGTGAACAGAGATCTTGCCATTGCACTCCAGCTTGGGCGACAGAGTGAGACTCTGTCTCAAAAAAACAAACAAAAAACAAAAACAGAAATCTGTGTTTCAGAGATTATTACCTGTTTTTTAAGCAAGGCTTTATAATATAAAAACTAACATATAATTTGGCTTTTTCCTTGAAACCCAAGATACACATAATCTACCACACACACACACATATGTCTGTACACGTGTGCTTTTTTTGCATGTGTATTACATGCCCAGGGCTTTATATTTGTTATGTCTGATCCTTCGGACACCACCACAAAGTAGTATTAATTGCCCGCATTTTATAAATAAGCAAACTGATGCCCAAAAGATTCATTCAAGCAAGGCTGTGCAGCTAGTAAATGGCAGGAGCAACTCTGGCCTGATATTGTTTTCACTGTACCACACTACCTCTTTCAGATGTCCAAGATGGAGCCACGTAGCTTGGTTATGGAGTTCCATTAGTTTGCCCTCTTGTCTTCTTTCAGCACCTACCCTGTGACCGTGAACCATTGATTCATAATCTTCCTGTACTCTCAATCGAATCAGGAACCACCAACCCTGACAAGGCTACCATCTATTGACTCTAGGTTAGAACTAAAAGGTGGTTGTGGAGAATTGTTTCCCACAGAGGACTGAATTCATCCTGAGGGAAATCTCAAGGCCCTCTCCTTACCTCTTACAGACAGAACAACACAAAATATTTAGACAAAGAACATGGACTTAGCTGTGTTCTCTAAAGGTTCCTCCTCTAAGTAATGTGGACCAGTGTTTCTTTCTTTTTTAAAAAATAGAGATGGGGTCTTGCTGTTTGTCCAGGCTGTTCTCAAACTTCTGGCCTCAAGTGATCCTCCTGCCTTGGCTTCCCAAAATGCTGGGATTACAGGTATGAGCCACCATGCCCAACCTAGACCAGCATTTCCAGTGTGTGATGAGGCTTACTTGCATCAGAATGTCCTTAGGTGATGGTTTTGAACACAGATTTTCACACTAAATTTACTGAGTGACCCTCTCTAGCGCTGAGGTCCTGGAAATCTACATGGGATTGTTACCTTCATTCTAGAAAATACAGTAAAAGTACAGTATTATAATTTTATGGGACCACCACCAGAAATGTGGTCCTTCATTGATGGGAAGGCACTATGTGGTTCATGGCTACAGTTCCTCCTTATGGAAGCTAATGGTAATTAAATAATCCCATAAAGGAATACTTCCAAATTGATTAATACTCACAAAAAAAAGTCCAGTGAACTATTAGTGCTTATTACAGACAGCACTGATCTGGTCCCAAAGGGAAGAAAACCTTCCCTAATGAAGTGATATCTGAGCTGAAGGATGAATAGTCATTACTAGGCTAGAGGAAGGAAACCGCATTCTACTTACAGGAGATGCTTCCTGTGCAAAGGCTCTGGGGCAGTGAGCTGAGCTGGAAGAGCTAAAGGAGGCCAGACCAGCAAAGGGTACTCAGAGTGGGAAGAGAGGAGCTTCATGAGAGTGCAGAGGGAGACGGGCCAGATCAAGCAGGCCCTTGGGAGATTTTGGTCTTTACTCCGAGAGCAGAAAGAAACCATTGAATAGATGGTTTTATTTTTAATTTTTTAATGTTACTTTCAATTTTTTTTAAGTTGATCTTATTTTTTGTTAGGCGCCTACTGAGGCCCAGGGCCCTTGTATCAGCAAGGTAAGTCTATGCCCTAGGAAGTAGAGTCTCTGGCTGTCTTCACTGCAGTATTTTTCCTGCTTGTGAAAGGGAGAAGCAACTCCTCTGCATAACGCAAATGTTGTGGGTGTAATGGGTGACTGACTTGATTTCTATATCACAAGTCAGTGGCTTAGGTTCATACTCTTTTCAAACATCTCTTCTTATTGTCCAGACAGCTACTACTACAGTGCTTAAGCATGGACAGGGAGTTTCGAATTTTTTTTTTTTTTTTTTTTTTTTTTTGTGAGACGGAGTCTGGCTCTGTCACCCAGGCTGGAGTGCGATGGCCGGATCTCGGCTCACTGCAAGCTCCGCCTCCCGGGTTCACGCCATTCTCCTGCCTTAGCCTCCCGAGTAGCTGGGACTACAGGCACCTGCCGCCTCACCCGGCTAGGTTTTTTGTATTTTTTTTAGTAGAGATGGGGTTTCACCGTGTTAGCCAGGATGGTTTCGATCTCCTGACCTCGTGATCCGCCCACCTCAGCCTCCCAAAGTGCTGGGATTACAGGCTTGAGCCACCGCGCCCGGCCGGGAGTTTCGAATTCTGCATCAACCAAGTCTTTTGTTGACTCTCAAGGACATTTGGAATTAAGCAAGCCAAGGGTAATCAATTCTGATGCTTTAGGCTATTAGACTACCCGTGGGGCCTGGGAGATATTTCCTGTTGTATATAAAATGGTACAATGGCTTCGTCTGTGACAAGCTCTCCTCCCTCTCGCCCTAATGTGTTACATAGTGGCCTCTGCCGGAGGCAAGTACCTGACTACCCTTTGCAGGGTTCAATTCAGTTTGGGCAAACTTAGAGTCACTAAGAAATAATGGAATTTGTTTTCATTTGCAGGAGCAAAACTCCTTTTTCTTCGTCAAAAGGAAATATGCGTATCTACATCTATAATCAATATGAAACTACATATAGTCATAGAACAGGCAGAGAAAACTGGGAGAATCTTCTAACTTTAAAGTGTTCAACTTAGACCTCCTCAAGATTTTTTTCTGTGATTTGGCACATGGCAGGCATCCTTCATTGGCTTCCATTCGGCTTCCAGGCATCCTGCATTGGACCCCGTGAACGAAGCCAAGTTACAGGGATTATGACCCAGCTTGGTGGTGCGGGCATATTAATCAACATGGGAGCCTTGGAAAGGTATTTTCTGCTACTTGTGTACTCATCTGCCTCCCTGTTTCCCTCCTTCCTTGTATTAAAAAAAATAGGTGTGGGCATGGGCAATAGAAACCTCAACCTCATCGTGAATAGTTACCCTTACTTTGGGGCAAAGCCACCCCTTTCCTGCTAACTCACAGGACAGAAGTCTTACTGAGGTTCTAAAGAGCCACACTGTAGATCACTATGGCACACATTTACCTATGTAACAAAGCTGCATGTCCGGCACATGTATCCTGGAACTTTAAATTCAATTAAATTATAAGAAAGAGCTGCACTTTGTTTGATGTATCTGAGTTATGCATTTGACGAGCACACCAATGAATGAGCGTGCTGACTCCTACCAAGCTCTGTCTGTAGAGAGATCATCACAGAATCTCAGGAGCCCTTCCCACAGGTATGACATCGGAACAACTACAAGAGTCAGAGCCTTCATAGAAAAGGGAAACAGAACGAAGAAGGAGGAGGAGGAGGAGAGGAAGCAGGAAGTCATTAGTTTCTTCCTTCATACGAGAAGCTTGATATCCCATGGATAAAGAAATTGGCTGATTTGATGTCTCCTGTTTTATTTACTGACTTTTGCGACATAGAACAAATTATTTGAAAAGTTTATTCACTGTTTTAGTTTATATATGCTTCCTACAAGAGCCTGTTTTTTGTCTAGGAAGCCAGAGATGGATATAGAGAAGAGGGACTTGAGAGCAAGACAACTGGTTAGGAATAACACAAATGCAGGGTTTCATCTGGTACAAAAGGTGCTGGTCCTAGAGTCAGACGAAGGCTCTTTCTCCTCTGCACCATGACTTTCAGGAGGTCATTCTTTCTCTTTCCTCATCTTCAATACAATTAGATTAACAACCTGGGTAAAAGAACAAAATGAAGCAGTGGAAGTAAGTGTTTGGTAAATTGTGCAAATACAACTTCTCATTGTCTCTGTCTGAATAAGGAGTGTTAGAAAATAGGAACATTATCACAGGAAAATAGCAGGACTAGGTAAAATAATGTCAGTGCTAGCTAAGGCTAAATATATCAGAGATTAAAATATAGACTCAAAACTGTGTCATAATGCTTTGAAACTTAACATGTTGTCTAAAAGTGGAGATTAACATTATCATCTTAATTTACTTTCTGGTTCTTCCAGGAATGACAATGAGAACCTGTGACATCCATGAACTCAAAGAAGAAAAGGGAGAAGTGGTTTTACACCTTCTCCACCACCTAACCCCAATCCTACTACCTATAAACCTGCAAAGAAGCAGACTGCTTGGGCTTGTATTTGTCCCTTAATTTATTCATTATCAATTTTTCATTTTTTCTTAAGTTTCTACCATAGGCTTAGTTCTTTCTAGATCAAGCACAAGTGAAAACCTTCTCAGTCCTTTTGCCCTGATGCATTTCTAAGAGAACCAAGACACAATTTGGGGAGGATGAGTTGAATATCCCAGTATTTAGAAAAGGCATGCCTCTAAATATGATTATGATAGGCCACTCTGCCATCAGCACCAATGTTCCTTATAAATAATCCACAAAATATAATAAAACGTGAACTGCAGATGGAGGTCAGTTTTCAGGTTGAATAGATTTTAAAATCAGAGAGTGGCACCCTCATAGGAAATGAAGGAAGCAGAGAAAAGATGTGTTTTTAGTCTTCAAAATCTAAAATGTTCTCTTGCTATTATTTCCAGAACAATAAAAAACAACAACAACAAAACAAACAAGCAAACAAAAATAAACACCTCTATTTTCAGAAAATAAAAGAGCACCAATAAAACTATAGCAAGTACAATGAGACCAGAGGTAGCTATTTAGGCTGAATGGACAGATCAGGCATCTCTAGATGGCCACAGAAATTATGAAAGAAAATCAAGGCTGTGGCTATCTCTAACCCAATCCAAACCTAAAAAAAAAAAAAAAAAAAAAAAGTAAAAACAGGTTTTTGTTTTATGATTCTAAATAACCAGTTTAGTTCATTATTTTATGAATCTGCAAGCTGTTGTAGATTTTGTATTTTCAGGTACAAGTTCACAGCTACACAATGACAAACACATTAGGGCATGTCTAAAATATTGTCAAACACCAGGCTGTTTTGCCTACATAATTTCAAGTATCCAGACACACCATTCGGCAATTTCCAGTGATTTGATCTGGCTCAGAATATCCAAGTTTTTGTAACACAGTGAAGGAATCTGCAATGAATGGGGCATTTTAGCTGTGCCAGACAAAGAATGGAGATCAGTCCCAGCTTCCACTCACGCTGGGTCTTCAATGTGATGACATGGTCAACACAAGGTCCTGGGGTTTCTGCCCCACTTCTTTATGAGCCGTCGTGACCAGGTGTAACTCAGATGTAACACTAATTAAGGAGAGAATCAGAGAACTAGATGCTTTGCTTTGTTTTTTACCATATTGTACTTTTCTCCTTTCACCTATTTCTTAGAGTTTAATATTTGTATAATTTATTGATTTTTAACTGTGGCAAACTATATATATAAATTTCCATTTTAATGATTTTTAAGTGTACAGTTCACTGGCATTAAGTACAACATTCACATTGTTGTCCAACCATCACCACCATCCACGTCTAGATCTTTCTCATCCTCCCAAATCGGAACTCTGTACCCCTTAAACAACAACTCCCCATTCCTTCCTCTCCCCATCCCCAGGTAACTACTATTCTACCTTCTATCTTTATGAATTTGACTATTCTAAGTACCCTACATAAATGGAATTATACAATATTTGTCCTTCTATCTCCACTGTATTTTGATATTACCAGAAAATCCAAAAGTTAGAAAGAGTTAAACCCTGGGTATGATCAATAAAACTAAAATAACAAATATATATGAATACTGGCCATTTTCTGGGTTCTGAGTTAGATGCTTTCTCTTTGATACCTGTGTTTACTACAAAAAGATAAGTTTTAAACTTTGTATTTGTTGTAGAAGACCAAAGGTTTAGCTTCTTCTCCCCACAAAAGACATCTTTAAGTAGGCTTTACTATAGGAAGAAAACCTGCAGTAATGCTTGCCCTTGCCTTGGGGAAATAAGGAATAAGAGGAGTATAATAATGCTTTATCTATCAAAATCTTCAGACGCAAAGAAACAAAATAAAAGGCTGATGAGTTACTACCATTATCTGCAAGCTCTTTCACAGAGGGTTTGTTTTGTTTAGGGACATCTACAATTAGAAAAGAAATAGACACACCAACTTTGTTTTCTCAGCAGGAGCTGCTGTACGTTTGGTACAATCGATTTCTTTTTCTCTTTTAAAAAATTAAGATATTCATTATCTACAAAGCAACCTTAGAGGGACAGATTGAGGATTTAATTTCAGATTTTCATGTCTGACTCTCGTAGCCAGATGGTCTTTACACAATGGAAGTTTTGTACCATCAGTCATAATTGTTTCTTATCACTACTATTATTAATGCCATTAGTAAAAATAATGTTGAAATCATTTAAATGTCCGTATTGAATAGTCCTGTTGATTTGCTCTCCATCTCCCAGTGCACATTTTAACTGATCAGGCTAATACTCATTAAGACCCTAGAAACTGCTTTCTCTCCTGATAACTTTGAAGAAAGTGCACAGATTCTTGCTATCAGTAGCAATTTGTTTATAGCAGCTCTTGCCACAGTTGGAAGAGTTAATACTTTATTTCTCTTTCTTTTTCTTTGTGTTTATTTGTTTGTTTGTTTTTTGAGCAAGACTCTTGCTCTATCCTGGCTAGAATGCAGTGGGGTGATCTTGGCTCACTGCAATCTCTACCTCCCAGGTTCAAGTGATTTTCCTGCCTCAGTCTCCCAAGTAGCTAGGATTACAGGTGTCCACCAACATGCCCAGCTATTTTTCATACTTTTAGTAGAGACGGGTTCATCACGTTGGCCAGGCTGGTCTTGAACTCCTGACTTCAGGTGATCCACCTGCCTTGGCTCCCAAATTGCTAGGATTACTAGGTGCACCTGGCCTTGTTTCTTGTTTAATTATTACTTATTGACAAGATTTGTTGTTGTTGTTCTTGGCCTTTGGGTTGTGTGTGTGTGTGTGTGTGTGTGTGTGTGTGTTGTTTTTTGTGATTTTTTGGGAGAGGGGAGGGTTGGCTATAGCATATTCACAATTCTTTTTCTTTTAAATACATTTTATGTGTTTAACCATAGCATGATTCCACCGGATAAGTTTTATTGGATTTTTTCAGGGGTGGAGCAGGGAAAGGTTTTTTAAAAATTGAAATATGACATCCATATCATTAGAGTTTTAAAGTTAGTAATATGCTTAAGGCAGATTTTTTATGGTTAGCAAAGCTGAGAGGTTCTGACACCCAAAGGATGCAAGAAGAGATAACTTACATAAATGTATATGGTGCCCCGGAGGTGCCACAATTGTATTATGGGGTTTCTCATGAATGGTCTTGGTTCAGACAGTAGAACAGTGAAGCAAAGCTAAGTGGTTCTGTACCGGATGGGCTGTGCATGTGACACACTACACTGCAAACAGAAGTACCTTTCAGTGCCAGATAGTTTACTAGGAGGCACTGGAATATGAACTAGTACAAAATATCTAAGGAAATGTATATCTTATTAAAAATATTTCTTTAAAACAGCCACTGCATTTCTTTAAAAAGCCACTAGCTTTAAAATGGATAGCCTAACAGATTGCATGGAATAATCTGAAAATGATAAGGTCTGAAGCTTAGCAAAGAATATATTTAATACATAAACTGGAGAATGTAGAAAATAGGACGGTATGATATGATTGATTGATTGAACTATTTCTTAGAGATTTCAATCAGCCCTGAAGTTTATTTCTTCCTATTTTGAAAACTGCATTTTCTTTTTTTAAAATTTTGTTTGTGAAGTGCTTGCTTATACTGATTTTGTAACTCCTGAAAGGCAAAAAGCAAATAATTATGAAGAAAGAGGTTCGTGGCAGAATTCTAGTCAAGTACCACTTCTTACACGAGCAATTATACATAATGCTTAATTAATTGTTTTATATGTGTGAGGCAGTCTTGTCAAAATCAAGGATCCTCAATGGAACTAAAAGAAAGTGTGCTCGCTAGTAAGCAGCATCACAAACATACAATTTTTCATAGCTAGGATTTACCTTGGAGAAAATCTCATTTCACCCCATTATTTTACATGTGACCAAGTGAGATGTCCATGTAATTTCTTGATGAAATAATAAAACAAGATTTGGTTATTAGCTTTTAAAAAGATTAGCCACAGACATGTTGATAAATTAGTACTCCCATTGCAAAGATATCCTTCTTCTATGCTGTTAACTTAAACACTAGAGACCATGTGACTTATTCAACTAATATAAACCAAAATGATAATAGTTGCTATCATTTATTGAGAACTGACTGTGTGCTAGACTCAGTTCTAGACAGTTTCCATATATTATCCCATTTAACCTCAAAATAACCCTTCAAAATAGACATTTTCATTCATATTTTATGGCTAAAGAAACTAAGAATCAGGTAATACCACAAGTTGAGGTGGCAGAATTACTATTGTAACTCAACTAGAGTCATAAAACCTACTTGCAATTATTTATTTAAAACATAGAAGGTAAGTATCCAGCAAAGAATTTCAAATGCCAGTAATGAATACAGATGCTTCACAACTTTCTCCACACATCTGCCTTCTTGTGGACAAACAGATTTCTCAATTGAATAAGACTACCAAAAACAGCGGTCAGGATATCCAATCACAGTCGGGTTTTATTTCTTCATACATCTGTATTGTTTTATGATGTGAGATTATAACTAGCGTTCACATTAGATGACCAGAGAAGAAACTTTGATAAAAGACCACATTGGGCCAGGCGCAGTGGCTCACGGCTGTAATCCCAGCACTTTGGGAGGCCGAGGCAGGTGGATCATCTGAGACCAGGAGTTCAAGACCAGCCTGGCCAACATGGTGAAACCCCATCTCTACTTAAAAAAATACAAAAATTAGCTGGGCATGGTGGCACATGCCTGTAATCCCAGCTACTGGGGAGGCTGAGGCAGGAGAATCGTTTGAACCTGGAAGGCGGAGGTTGCAGTGAGCCAAGATCGTGCCACTGCACTCCAGCCTGGGCAACGGAGCGAGACTCCATCTCAAAAAAACAAAAAACAAAAAACAAAAAAACATTGATTTAAGGGTCTCAATACAAGGACTTGGTACGTATTTCTGTTTCAGAAATATGCCCATTGGCATATCTGCAACTGTTAGAAGATTTACCTTCTCAGAAGATGAGATATTACAAACTCAATATTGACAGTGATACAGGAAACTAATAGGTTTTCCAGAGGCTAATTACAAACAGGTGGTGGCTGGGGCCAAACTCCAGGAATCACAAACCCATTTTGTTAGAGCTCATTAATGCTTCTATTCAACTCCAGGAAAATGTGCACATTCCACAGTATTATAGGGGGTTTCAGGTTGGCTGATAAAAAACAGGTGATTTTTCTCACACACAAACTGACCCAGGGATAAAATAAAACAATATAATTAGCCTTCCCATGTGGCAGGGCCTCTCGTGGTAGTTACAGGTGGATTCTGCTGGAGCGATAACGGAAATGCTGTTGTTTAGTGACCAGGTAGGGGAAACTGTGGCAGCTTCACCACAGCTAGTGGTATCTATGCACACCCAGGTTGAGCCCAAGCACTGAGGCTTCTCTCTTCTCCCTAATGGAAAGTGCAATGGGATTTTAAAATTTGATCTGAGAGTCTGCTTCAGTGGAGGGCTCTGCAATTTCACATTTCATCTCAGCAGCTAATGTCCAGATCTTGTCAAATCACCACCAAGAATATACCGCAGGGCTACCCTGGACAAAACTGTGCTGTTCTGTGGCACCTTCTGAGGGTTCAGTGACTGTGATGCAATCAAATGTGCTGTCTCATGCTAACATTAGAAGGGGGGCTGCTGCTCCCCTGAAAGAACATCTTGTTTTCTCTTCCACAACCGTCGTAGTGCTAACCTTTTTCAGCTGAGCTGCTAGTTTCAATTCAAAATATCCTATCTTGTTTTTTTCTGCCTTTTAAAAGTGGTAGAACTTATTTTGACGGTGAGACCCTGGAAGATGAAAACAGAAAGAAAACAGTTTTCTTCCTGATTGTTTTCTTGCTGACAATTTTATTGCCATTGTCTTCCGTGTGGCTAATGGTTGTTAGGCTGCTGGTCTCATACCAATTATTTCCAAAAAAAAAAAAAAAAAAAAGGAAGTTAGATGGATTTTTAATATACTCTTTTTCCCAGTTCCTTAAAGATGGGCAAAAAACATTGCTACCGACACCACAAAATGCAGATTATTAATTAGATAAAAAGTACAAAAGTACTTTCAGGTCATTTTATGATTACAGAGGCTGATTGAAGTCTGTTAAGTTTGTATGTCATTCTTGGCAAGATATGAACGTGACTTTTCACATGCTATTTCACTGACAGCCTATTTTAAAATTTAAAATAAATTGTCATTACTCTGATTTAAAGGTCATGAAGTTTACTGATTTCTTTGTATTGCATGGAACAAAATAAATTTTCAAAATATTTTATACAGCCTCAACTTTGAGATCCTTTTGAAATGCAAGAAAATAAAGATACCCACCACAACAGAATGAAAATTTACCTTCAGTCTATTTGCCACTGGAATTACTACAAGTTCAAGATCAACCAAACAGGTTGAATCACTTTAAAATGTCAATGGCCTAATGCTTAAAAAGATCATCTTTTTGTAAGTGACGTCATTCTGGAATATGAAAATGTCTTATAAATGTACATTTCAGAACTTAATTCACTCAAATGCATGTTATTCCCTTCAGAACAGTTATCTGAAAAAGGAAAGCCCCCTTTCCAGTAATAATTTCATTGCTTAAAATATTTTGAGAACTGTCTTTATTCCTCTTAGGAACTAATAAGAAAACGGTCCTGTTTTTAGTCCTATTTTCTTTTTTTGACTCTAAGTAGCATAAGCCATCTTTCTCATCTACTTAATGTCTAGACCTGGCAATCATTTTTTTGTGTTGTTCTTGTTCCCAAACTTAAATGATCAAAGATCAAACATTTTTTGCCATCAAAGATATTTAGAAGATTGTGCTACAGGATTTGAGGACAATCTCAAAAAGGGAATTTCAAAAGCACGATTCAAGCCATGTCAACAAAATTTAGAATGCTATGTGCAACTTCGCAAGGTCAGGACTCACAGAGGGACGTCACTCACCTTTCTTCTTGTCTTGCCTCTTGTGGCAGATCCCCTTTCAATGGCTGGCTTCTGACACTGGACCAGCTGCCTGTTTTCCTCGTCTATAAAATGATGCCAAAGGACTGGATGTCTGCAAAGGATCTTTCCAGTTCTAAAATTCTAGGACAATGATGTGTGGTTCTCTATGTGACACGTGGTTGTTTTCGTTTGTTTGTTTTTAATTAAAAGTCACTTTAGGCCACACCTTTAATGTATTCAGTCATCATATCAGTGATTGGGGATATTTCTTCCATAGTCTCTTTTCTTCTCACATTCTCCTGTATTAACATTTAGTGCCACTTAGGGGCAAGAACAAAGTTTTTATTCCATTGAATTTAGGGCTTGTGGACATTTAAAATTTTTTATTGTAGATCAGAGAATGTATCAACCTTGTGCGTGGGGAGAGAGAGAAAAAGAATGTGCAAAGATACTCATGTAATATAAACTTGTTACATTAAAAAAAAATCTGCCAACACCCCTGGTTCTCACTCTGATGTTAATCTTTCATGTATTATAGCACTAATCTGATTGACTCTATTTACTTGTTAAAAGCTCGGTCCTTCCCTTTTCTGTTGGCATTGCAGCAGTTGCTTACCTTAAAGGAAAAATGATGGTTAAAAAATACTTCCTGTGAACTGCTGCCAGTTGCAGGTATTTGCAGGACATATCTGGTTCTATTTAGGGTTTTTTCTTTCTTTCTTTAGTATCCTTGGCCATATAACTTGATCTTTTTCATAAGAAATGTCAGCAAAGTCTTTGAATTAATGAGCTGTGAAGTGCTCAAAAACATACCGTTTCAAGAAGTATCTTGCAAGGATGTAACACTAATGGGACGTGATCCTTGAGTTTATAACCAAATATCCCACCCTAACTAAAAAGAACTAAGATAACGACTGGCCCAGGCACAATCTCCTTGAACAAAGACATAGAGAAGAAGTGATGAGGAGTGGGGGAGGTCAGAACCAGAGTAGCAATCTGGGGAAATGTGTTTTTTTGTTAGCCTTTCTAGCTCTGTTGAGCACTTCCGTCAAATAATGGAATTATACAAACCTCCCTTTAAAAGATAACCAGGTGGAGTATAGCAAAGAGAAGGGAGGAGGTGAGGTGTGTTCAGGTTGATCAAATAAAACTGAATGGTAGGTCCTCGGCTACACCTAATGTGGGTTTTGTTTTCTTTTAATTTTGCCATGAAAAAAAAATGCGGTGTCACTCCTTCAATCTTTTTACAATTCTGCATGGTTGAACATTTGAAATGAGTTTGTGTATCACCCTCAGGCGCTGATTCAGACTTGATTGGGGCAAAGCAGACTGCATGTGCTTATTTTTATCCACGTCATTTGGGACGTTATGTCGCCAAAGGAACCAAAAATGTGCTGCTTTATTGCCAAATTATCACCTATCCTTTGATGAGACAGGGCGATGATCCTCAACAAGTTGTGCGACCTTAGTGTAATAGCAATGTCAGGTCAACTTGAGAAAGTGAAGAGAGAGCCCTAGACACAAATAAAAAGAAACAACCAACAATCCTTATAATTATCATCATCTGCTGCTTTTCCCTCTTTTGGCAAAGAAACACTCCATCCATTTGCAGAAATCGCCCGCGGAAACGTTACATCAAAACTAATCACAACGATTAAAATCAGCTTTTCTGTGCAAGAGGAGGGTAACAAGCAAGTTGGAGGCTGGAATGAGACTGTTTTTCCACCAAAAAAAAAAAAAATCTGGAAAAAAATTTCCTATGTGTATATTTCTCTATACATATATGTAGAGCTTTATTTTTGAAGGAGATCAATTGTCTGCCCTGTGACCAGTTAATTTGATTTAAGTTTTATTTTGGAGATTGATTTAGACTAGAGGTAGAGGCATGAGCTAATTGTATCCTGATCCTTGCCTTGAGGGGTTTCAAAGCCCTGGAGCAACTCTTCTCTGTATTTTGTTCTGTCTACCTTAGCCAAGCTATTGCATTTCTCTCTGGTGTGGCGAGCCGAGCAGATCGCTGGGAGAGAAATCGGAAAAGGGGGGAGAGGAAAAGGAAAAGGGGACTTGGAGAGAGACTTTGTGCTTCAATGTTTCAGGTAAGATCTGACGGTTTGGGTTTGTTATTATTTGCTAAGGAGGGTATGGCTGGGACTTTGGGCGCAACTCGCTTTTACGCATGTGCCAGGCATGGGGCGAGAGCGCGGCACACTCGCACACACGCCGCCCGCCACGGCGGGCGACTCGGGATCCGCTCGGACCCGCGGCGGGGCAGGGGCCGCCGCCTCCTCCGGGGCTGCCGCTCCCGGTTCTCGGCTTTCTTCCTCCGGTGGGAGCGGGTGGGAGCGGGCGCCAGCAGGGCGGAGCAGAGCGGGCAGGAGGAGCGGGTGCGGCCGGCCGGGGCCGCGGCTGGGGGCCGGGAGCCGGCGCGCCGGGGCCGGGTTTCCGGATCTCGGGGCCGGGTTCCGGATCTCGGAGAGGAGCCGCCTCGGCTCTGGGAGCCCGTGCCAGAGCCGCCCGCCCGCCGCTCCGCGCGCCAGCCTCCCCGGCGGCCGCTCCGCCGCGGCTCTCCCCCGCCCTCCCCGAGCCCCTCCCTCCTCCCCCGAGCCCCGCGCGTCCCTTTCTTCCCCGGCGCAGAGCTCCGCGCCCGCGAACCGGCCCCGCCGAGACCGCCCAGCGCCGCGGGTTCCCGGCCGCCGCCGCGGGGGCGCCCCGAGCCCAGCGCACATCCCTGCGGGGTGCGCAGGGGGTGGCGGCGCCCGGGGCGGCGCTTCCGCCGGGGGTAGAGGGCCCTCCGCCCCCTTCTCGCAGGCAGCCTCGGCGGCGCCCCCGGACGCCCCGTGAGAGACGCCATTGTGGCGGCCGAGCGGACTGGGGCCCGGAGCGGTTTTTTCTTCCCCCTTTTGCCCGGGCCAGACCGCGCCGCTCCCCTTTGTGAGCCGCGGCTCGTGCCCGGCGCTCTTCGTCTCCAGCCGGGCTGATCCAGATTCGTCGCTTCCGCCCACCCGGGCGCCTTTAAAGCCCCCTCCCACTCCCTCCCATCTCCAGCCCCCCTCCCCCTTTTGGATGCAAACGTTTCATTTATTTTTAAAAAGCTCTCATTCCTCTTCCTCCCCACCTCCTCCCCGGATAAAGGGCACGGCACATGCTCCGGATTATAAGTCTCCTTGGGAGGCGGGGAGGGGGTGGGGGCGGCGCTGGGACAGGGGGAGGATGCGAGCGCTGCAGGTAATGGCTGTGGCTTTGCTGCGCTCGCCTCTTCCCCGCGCTGCCGGCAACGCCGAGTCCGTAGCCCGCATCCTTCCCTCCCCTCCTGGCGGCCTAGGTTCCCTTAAAGGGACAGAGTTTCCCGGCCGCCTGTGGCTCCGCCGTCTGAACCAGCGCTCGGGGCGCAGAGGTGGGCGGGAGGGATGCAGTTTGGCTCCTTTCTGACCTCTTTCCTCCTCCGCTCCCCTCAACTGCCGCCGCCCCCCCTACCCACTCCCGCCACCCCTCTTTACTGAAATGTGAAGTGTGCTTCCTCTCCTGCCCCCAAGAGGGACCTGGCTGGAAAACAGAGTCCGCGCCTTCTGGAGAAAGAACGGGGTGGGGGGCGCGTAATGGTGAATTCGCGTTAAAAGTGAGGTCGAGCCCCAAAACATCCAGGAAGAGGAAAGCAGACCTGTGGTGCAGGAATCCCTTACCTGCACGCGCGCTCCGCACAGCCTCCCCGCCACCGCAACTTGCGAACTGTCGCGGGTAGACAGTGTCTGCCTTTGTGCTTTCGAACACTTGCACTGTCGTGGAAATGATTTTCTGGTGTCAGAACGTTTTCAGTGACTGCTTCGGGGTTCGGCTGGGCGGAAGCCAACTAAGTTAGCAAAGTTGCAAATGGAGCCGTTGGCTTTGTACGTGGAGAATGGCACGCGAGAACTGTCCAGGATCCCAGTGGCACTGGCTTCGTCGCTAAAAGGTGCACCGCAGTAGGCAGGAGTAATTTGGTACAAATGTATTACCTTTTAGATAATAGAACTGGCTGCTTTCAAGCAAATCCTTGACTATGCGTTGTGTGTGCGTGTGTCTGTGTGTGTATCCTGGGTGGTACTGGGAGACCTAACAGTTTAACATATTCTTTAAGAAACGTTTGCCTTCTGTTTTCAATCAACTAAGCTGGCAGCTAGAGATACAAGTTTATTTGAGAATACCCTCTGGGTACCAAGCATGCTTGGATTGTTTTAGCAAATTAAAAATGAGCAAAATGCTTTTACCTTCTCAGCAGTAGACTCCTTAAGAGACCTCCTGTTTTGTGTGTATGTGTGCGTTTTTTAGAGAAACATTTTCTGTGTGTATCTCAAATGTGTTTTTAATGTGGAAAAGGAGAAAATAAAGGATTTTAAAAGGCTGAGGCTGATTCTGTAGAATGATTCATTAAACCTGATTCTACATCAAGGAATTCACCTACATATATGGGAATCTGTGGCAACTAATAGCCTACTTGGTGAATTTAAAATAGCAGTGGATCCATTTGTCTCCTGGATAATGGGCAGTGTGCCGATTTATTCCTCGTTTTGTATTTGTGTGGCATTTGGCTTACTACGAGGGGCTGATGTTCAGGAAACTAACACACTGACTGCAACAGTTTGACTCAGGAGTCCTGCTGCTGCCTGAATGGAAAGAATTGTAAGCAGTTGTTATGATGACAGTAGGTTAAATGTTTACTAATTAGGTTGCAAAGGTGACCATGAAACTTTAAAACTTTGCATCACGGAGAAAACTTCATTGGGTTAGGCTTATATTTGTAAGAGGGTAACTAATTAGGCAAAAATGTCACATATTAGCTGGGAAGAAATTTTGAAATGATTTGAGTGTGAAAGATATTTGGCAAAAATCTCCCACCACAGTATGCAAAACGACTGCAGTGATTTTGCTGTATTAATTATGCCTGAAGCACAATATATAAAGTTCTCCAGCACACACTAGAGGTCTCTCTTCTAGCTGTAAGGTTTTTGTGTTTGTAATTCTTTGCCAGGGCTTGCATAGTAGGGGTGCACAGTAACAGGTTGGTTCATATTTACTTAAGTAATGCTGATTTACTGACCATTCAGCTTACTCTGATGTGAGATATTTATTTTGGGGGGAGCCTTCAGTAATCATTGTACAAATTATACCACTTAAGGACTAGGAAAGTAACTTCACTAAGACTTCAACTAGATGATGATGAAAGCATATTATTCGATTTGCGTTGAATAATGCGTTATGGACCTTTTGGCATCAAATTATTTATCCAAAGCAATTTGTTTTTAAATGTAAGAGTAATTAGTGACAGATGTATTTTATCAGAGAACTTTCTTAAATTAAACCTCCATTTAGCTCTACGTTTAGCAGTAACAATTGCTTGCACAAATGCTTTCTTGTCTTAATGTTTCTGAATCAGAATGATCGTTTTCTACTTCTGATGTGATGTTTTTAGCTAAGATCTTTTCCCATTTGCATTGCATTTGAGTCATTCAAATGATGTTTGTGAACTATCAGTTCACCAACGTTTTTATTTAGTTGTTTATTAAACTGCATTTCTGAACCTTCTTTTGGATTGCAGTTTATGATTTCCCAAGCAAACAGAGCATTTATTTGCTCCATCTTTAGGATGAACTATCTTGGGAATAAAAATGAAATTTTTGGATGCAAGCGTGTATGCTTATTTTAATAGCTTACTCATGCAGAAGTGAGACACAACTCGCTCTGGCTTTTCATTCATAAAAACATGGTAGATATAAATAATGTTTTGCTTGTTAATGAGTTTGGTTTGAGATAACTGAAGAAACAAAACAGAGAGATTATCCTTTAAGAATAATAAGCCTGTGTTCATTAGGTCCGTTCATTCATTCATTGAACAAATATTTGTGCCTGCTGTATAAGAACTACTGTGTTAAATGCTGGAGACACAATAGTGAGAAAAAGCATTCAGAGCCTCCAATCTCCTGGAGCTTATAGTCCAGACAGAGAGGCAGACATTCATCGAATAACTGAACAACTGACAGAGATGAGTGCTTTGAAGGAAAAGGAATATGGGTTCTGGTAGCATTAACTTAAAGAGCGCCAAAACGGCCTGGACCAGGGTCAGAAGTGCCACACACTGAGATCTGAAGGATGAAGGGGTCTAGGCAAGAGAGAGAGAACAGAGACTAAGTTCAAGGGAGAGAGAAGAAGGAACAGCATTTTACCAAGCCAGGAGAGGCTTAGCAAAGGGGGAGGAACTCAAGGTTTAACTGGCTGGAGTAAGAGACGGAGGAAGCAGTGATGCAGACTGCAGGGACGGGCACCTGGTCTTCACCCTACAAGTAAGCGATGGGGAGGATCGGGAGAGGAGCAGCAGTGACATAATCAGATTGGTGTTTGGAAAGAATGACTCTGCTGGCACTCTGGGAAGTGGTTAGAGGGACCCAGGTGGATGAAGCATAGCTCTTGGAAGGCTATTACAGTCATCCAGGCAAGAGAAGACGTAGCTGGGTTTAGGGTAGGGGAACCACTGTTGGAAGGGTTTGAGATCTATGTAGAGGGGACAATTTATAGAACCTAATAAAGGTTTGGCCATAGGTGAACAAGAAGAGAGAAGTGTCAAGTGGACACCTAGGTTTCGGGCATGTTAATTGAATAGACAGGGGAATTCTGAAGCCTGGGTGGATTTTGTATCTTTCACTTCATTTGTAATAGCCAGATTAAGTAGCAGTGAGAAGCCTCATTCATATCCGGTGTAACGGCATTCACAAAGGAAACCAAAGCATCTAGTCATTCTTTAATCCCTCCATTTGTTCAGCAATTGGGTCTGGAGTGCCTACAGTGTATCAGGCACGCAATGGCCTGCTCTTTTCATCCTGTTATCCAAAATGCCTTTTCCTTTATGAAGTGTACCATGTGGTTCCATTTATCCAAGTCTGACTAAGTTGGAAGTCATCATTAAAGTAGGCCTATGTTGAGCCTTCTGAAACAAACCTGTGCCTTATAGTGCAAATTAATTGTGTTAAAATATTATAAACGTGTCAAATGATTATAAAATGAATGGTTGGATGCTTTTTAAAAGTCCGTTTACATACAAATAACTGACACAATTATGCAAATCACTCGACTGAAAACACTTTGAATATCACTCTCTCCATAGGGGTTTGATGTACAAATGCAATTCCATAAGCTACTTTTCTTGGTGGTTCTCATGTGGATGGCCCTCAGGGCAAACTCCAGTTGGAAAAACACCGTATTTTGACCTATTCCTTATTTCTCTATAAAAATGGGAACGATGCCATCTCTCTAACCTGCATTATAGGATTGTTAAGAGGAAAAATAAGAGTATGTCCAACTGAAGTGTGTATACATAGTATCCATCAACCCCAAAGGGCACTTTCTTTGGAGGAGCCGCCGCAAGTCTGGCCCCTGCTGTCTTAGTCCCTCGGTCCACATCAGTCCCACCTTATCCCGGCTGCCTCTGAAACCCCAGGCACTGGTAACATCCATGGCTAAGATTTAGGGAACAAGTAGCAGAGGCCATCTGGAATACCTACCTCCCTGAGCCCTGCAAACAAGACTGTGAGGTAAGTAGTATTCCGCACCCATCTTATTCTGCACCCACCCTAGGTAATATGCCGGAAACCTCGGTGTCCACTTTGCACTTCTCTCTTCTTGTTCACCTACGGCTAACCCTTTGCTAGGTTCTGTACACTTTACCTTCTTCTTCTTCTTTTTTTTTCTTTCTTTCTTTTTTTTTTTTTTTTTGAGACTGAGTTTTGCTCTGTCACCCAGGCTGGAGTGCAGTGGCTCGATCTCGGCTCACTGCAACCTCTGCAGTGATTCTTCTGTCTCAGACTCCCAAGTAGCTGGGACTACAGGTGCCTGCCACCATGCCTGGCTAATTTTTCTATTCTTAGTAGAGGTGGGGTTTCACCATGCTGGCCAAGCTGGTCTCAAACTCCTGACCTCAAGTGATCCACCCACCTCGGCCTCCCAAAGTGCTGGGGTTACAGGTGTGAGCCACCGCACCTAGCCAACTTTCCCTTCTAAATAGATCTGACTCTTCCATCAGTGTTCCCCCTACCCTAACCCCAGTTGTATCTCCTCTCACCTGGAGGATTAGAAAGGTTATGTGCCTTGCCTGAAGTCAAAGACTAGGCTAGTGGCAGAGCAGGGATTCTAACTCAGCTGGCTGACTACAAAATCCCGTCATTAGCCCCCGTTAGCCATTCTGCTTTCTCATCTACACCCATAGTCCTTTCTGTCCAGGACATACTATTTAAGCCCTTTTCAAGGGCACTTGGCAGAGGGCTTGCTTGTTCTGCCACCAGCTTCCATTCCTCCTGTTCTCTCTTCGTCCTCAGCCCTGTATCTCTCTACCACACCAGCACCCTACTGTTATGCCAAGAGAGAAAGAAAAAAAAAAAAAAAAAAAAACAGCGTGAGATTGTTGTGATCAGAACATGTGAATTGGTCTCTATCTCTTGCTGAGCAAAGTACTCTGTCATGCTGACCAAAATAGGGATTTGTTTTCTATCCAATGGGAACTGACAATTCAGCCCTTGCTGCCGACACCAATGCTGCTATTAAGAAGAAGAGTTATGAACTGAAGAGAATGTTAACGAGATAGATTTCAAAGGCTGGCTAGAGGAAGGGATATTCTTCCTGATAAATCTTTCCAAAGCATCTACTGCTATCATCACTTACTTGTTTTTGTAGCTCTTTCACTTTGCTGGAAATTTGTAGCTAATGGAACAGAAAATGTGTATAAAACAAAAGACTCAGACTTTCTATGTGAGGGGGAGAAAAAGCTACCACATTGGTCCAGTGGTACTGATCCTTCTCTATCCTACCCATCCACTCCCACCACCCCATATGCAAATCCCACTCCATCTCTGGAGTCTGTGCTGTATTTTCTTGGTAATTACTGAATCTCTCTAAGCTTCAGTTTTCTGAACTACAAATGAGATAATAATATGAGATCATTGCAAAGGAGATAATAATAGTCTTAGAGTTGTTCAGAGAATAAAATGAGATGTAACGGGATGGATATGCCTAGCACAAAATAAGCACTCAGAAAATATCCATATATTATTAAGAGTAGGGACTGTGTTTATTCACCTTTGCTTTCTCAGTTCCTTAATACAGGGCCTGGCACACGGGATAAGTGCTCAGTGAATAACTGTTGAATACATGAACACATAATTTCAGAGAACACAAGAATAAAGCCAAATGTTGATTTCACTTCCCTGTAAGTACTTTTTGCCATTGACAAGAGGACCCAAGTTCTGCCAGACGCCCTCACCTGCTGGTTATGGGCTTTTTCTTTTTTCTTTTCTTTCTTTTTTTTTTTTTTTTTTTCTGAGACGGAGTCTCGCTCTGTCACCCAGGCTGGAGTGCAGTGGCGCAATCTCAGCTCACTGCAAACTCCACTTCGGTTATGGGCTTTTTCTAACCAATTAGATCAATCATTTGGGAACAGATCAAATTTGATCTGGGGAAGCACTGATGCTAGGTAGGATGTTGCCTCAAAGATGGTCCTGTTTTGCCTTTTGATTACCCACGTGGAGGTCCTCCTGTGCACATTTGTCATGGGATTTCCGAAATCTGCGGACACTTATGCTATGAAATGATGCAAATACACCGCTAGGTTCTGAACCCCCACAATGGGAATCACTGAATTTGTGTTTTAACATTGCAAAGAAACACGGGACCCGGTCTGATACCCATTCCATCCAGCAGATGGCAGTGACACACATTGGCAAGTAAACTTGGAATCGCCTCTGGTCTTGCTGTTAGTTTCCATTGCCTGTCTCTCCTGGAAAAGCGAAGCCCAGCCAGCTTTAAAAAGCTGCCTTTTCCAGCACTTTGGGAGGCCGAGGCGGGCGGATCACGAGGTCAGGAGATCGACACCATCCTGGCCAACATGGTGAAACCCCGTCTCTACTAAAATACAAAAAAATTAGCCGGGCGTGGTGGCGGGCGCCTGTAGTCCCAGCTACTCGGGAGGCTGGGGCAGGAGAATTGCTTGAACCCGGGAGGCGGAGGTTGCAGTGAGCTGAGAGCTCGCTACTGCACTCCAGCCTGGGCGACAGAGCAAGCCTCTGTCTCAGAAACAAAACAAAACACAAAACCAAAAAAACAAAACGGCCTTTGCTCCTTCACCCAAACAACCGAGGCTCAACGGGGACAGCTGGAAGGATCAACACCTCCGAGCCGCCTGTTTCTTCCTGGGCTGTGGGGCAGGAGGAGAAAGAAAGCAGACCTTGTTATCTGGTGCAATCCACTTACTGCCAGTTTCCCAGAGATATGAACCATAAGAGGCCTGCTTTCCTGTTTATTTAATCAAATCAACAGAAGAAAGTGCCGTCCACCTCCAGCGTCTACCATGCTCTGGATTGAGAGCACTTGATGCCAGAAGTGATCAGGAATACTAGTAAAGATAATAACCCAGTCTTAGGCAGTCACGTGCTGCCAGGGAATGGAACAGTGTCTTGTGCTGCTGGAGACCCATGTGAAACCCTCTCATGTGGGGTCGTGAAATGACTTGGTCTTCTGGTTGCTTAGAAATAGAGACCCACTGTTAATTGTGTGACCCCAAAGCTTTGATTTCATTATTTATACAATGTAGGTGAGGAAAACCACCTTAGAGGGTTGTCGTAAGAACTGAATATGTAATACCAATACAGTGCTTTAAGTGCCAGACTGTTTTTCAAGGGCTTTGCAAGATATTACTTGTGGAATCCTCATCCATCACCTAAGGGGGTGATATTATTGGCACCCCCATGTTTTAGATGAGGAGATGGAAGTGCAGAGAGATAAAGTAACTTCCCCCGGGTCACATATGATGAGTGTTCAAGCCAGGAGTTGAACTGTGCATTCGAGCTTCCAGTCTTTGCTCTTAGTCTCTACGTGCGGCTGCCTCTTACTAATATTGATTAGTAATTACTAATACTAATAATTATTAAGCACGTTCCGTATGCTAGGAATGTTACATATTTTAACTCCTCTTTCATTTTCACGTTCACTTTCCTCATCTTAACAAATGAGGAAAAAATATTTACTCTGTGCCCACTCAGTAGGAAACACAATAAAGTAATTCCAAAGAGGTGTAAATACTTCTGCTCCAATTTACACTTGGCTACAGGTAAACTAATGACAAGACTGTCATTTATTTAAGTGCTGTAGGATGGGTCCCTCTGTAACTCCCCTTGTAACTGACTTAGCAGTAAGAGAAATCCGTGGTGAGAGTATATGGGGCTTATGCTCCCATTGCACATGACAAGGTATGTAAACATTTTTAAAATTGTCTTGCTCTTTAAAATTTTCATCAGGGGCCCTTGGGTATTTACAGCCTCACAGCCATTTCCGGAAATGGTGAATGGCCTGCTGAGATTCGGTTTGGCCCCACTCCCATTTATAGCACTGCTTTCTCCTGCTAAGAGTCACCATCATTGTTTGATGAAGAGGTAAGATCTAGGTGACTTAAAGCCTGGCCCAGTGGCTCATGCCTGTAATCCCATCACTTTGGGAGGCCGAGGTGGGTGAATCACTTGAGGTTAGGAGTTTGAGACCAGCCTGGCCAACATGGTGAAACCCCGTCTCTACTAAAAATACAAAAAAATTATACAGGTATGGTGGTGCATGACTTGAACCTGGGAGGCAGAGGTTGCAGTGAGCCGAGATTATGCCACTGCACTCCAGCCTGTGCGACAGAGAAATAAGACTCTGTCTCAAAAAAAAAAAAAAAAAAAAAAAAGAGATCTAGGTGATTTGTTAAATGGCCATCACCTATGAGGGCCAGCTCCTTTGCCCGTGAGTTCCAGGAACTCACAATGGTCAAAGAAATTTACCTGCAGTATCAACTACCTTGGTTTCTCCCTTATCAGAAATGCCATTCCAAGTCTGGGATGGAAGGCAGGTTTTAGGATCTGGAGTCTAATGACTTTGGACCCTACTTTGTGCAGTCTGCACAAATGAGGTTTGGGTAGAAGAGACAACTCTCAAAGTGAGGCCAAAATTTCAGAATTCAGCCTTTTTTTTCTTTTGAGATGGGTCTCACTCTGTCTCCCAGGCTGGTGTGTAGCGGCATGATCTCGGCTCACTGCAACCTCCACTGCCCCGGTTCAAGTGATTCTCCTGCCTCAGCCTCCTGAGTAGCTGGGATTATAGGCACCTGCTAATTTTTGTATTTTTAGTAGACGGTGGGGGAGGGTTTCACTATCTTGGCCAGGCTGGTCTTGAACTCCTGACCTCATGATCCACCCGCGCAGCCTCCCAAAGTGCTGGGATTACAGGCAGGAGCCACCGCACCTAGCTGAATGCAACCATTTTTAGTGGCTGAGAATATTGTATTTCAAAGATCCAAAGTATCTGAAAAGTGAGTCATTCAAAGGTTGCGTAAGTCACACTAGTTCTATAAGAAGTGCAGGTGGTTTTCTATAGGAAAGACAGATCTTGATCTAGACCTGCTCCAGTCTAGCTCATCCCCACTTAGTAGAAATAGCCACAGGAGTTCAAGACCAGTGGAGTCACAGACCCCTGAGCGATCATGTATATTGCTTGAGCCAGGGTTGAGTGAGTGAAAGACAATGGAAATTCTGCACACTTCCACCTTAAGAAATCAGGGGAATTTCTTATATTTTTTTTCTTCCCATTAAACCTTTGTGTTCATGCAAATCTTTGCACATGCTATTCTTTCACTTCTGATGTCTTTATGTCTAAATGCATTAGAAACAGAATGTTTCTAGCTGAAGTTCAAATCATTTAAAAAGCTCAAAATTTTAGCTATGCATAATTGTTCAAGGGGTCTTCTTTCTTTTTCCCTCTTAAAAAAATTCTGAGTCAAAATGCATTTTAGATTTTAGGCTGAGATTCAAATTTTACTTTTGAAAACATGCACCCAGATTCCTTTTAGAGTCACACTTTTTTTTTTTCATTGTACAGTTGAAGTGTTCATATAGCTGAGTTATTTTTGACAGCTATTCTGCAAACTATAAATGTCTGGTAAGAATGTCTCCAAATTATTCTGCTAAGGAGCATGACAGATACATTTTTAACACCTGAAAATTATATCTTCTGATACGTTTGGTTATTCAAGAACTGATGATATAGCTTATATACGATCTGTCTTCTCTCTTTGCTTTTTACTGTTGTCTATTTTTGGCCTCATAATTACTTTTTTGGTGCCTCTGTCAAAGGATGGAGAAAAAGAAAAGAAGGGAAATACATTTCAAATCCGTTTCTCTTTCTTTCTCCCTCCTGCTCCTCCTAACAACTTGACAAAGTATATTGGAAAGGAGTCAGCTCTTGATCCATGCTAACAGAGGGACGTAACAGCATGAAAAATCCAAAGGAATAGTCAATCCAATATCATTTTGTTAATATATTGATGTGATGTATTAATTAGGCTAGTATTAAATATTGCAATCTTAATTTGCATATTACTATCGGACTCACATTTTTCTTCTTCATTTCAACTTCTGCAGTCTTACTATATGACTTCAGCATTAATATGAAACATTTATCCAACCCCTTACCAAATAGTCATTTCCAAATATGAATATGAACCAGCCTTCCCAAAGTATTTTCTAGCTCAGTCATTCTTAAAGTTTAGTATACAACAGAATTGTCTGCAGAGCTTGTTAAAACACAGATTCCTGGCTCCACTCCCAGAGTTTTCAATTAGATAGGTCTAGGGTGAGGCCTGAGAACTTGCATTTCTAGCAGATTCCCAATGGATGCTGATGCCACTGTCCGAGGGACCGCACTTTGAGAACCTCTGTTTTAGGGGTATAGTAGACCCTAGAGATGCTCCTGGAGGGAAATAAAAAAGGATTCACACAGCTGGGCACGGCAGCTCATGCCTGTAAACCCAGCACTTTGGGAGGCCAAGGTGGGAGGATTGCTTAAAGTCAGGAGTTTGAGACCATCCTGGGCACCATATCAAGACCTCATGTCTACAGTAATAATACAAGGCATGGTGGTGCACGCTTGTAATCCCAGCTGCTCTGGAGGCTGAGGGAGGAGGATTGCTTGAGCCCAAGAGGTTGAGGCTGCAGTGAGTTATGATTGTAGCTCTGCACTCCAGCCTAGGTGACAGAGCGAGACCCTGCCTCAAAGAGAAACAAAAAAGGATTTGTGTGCCTGTAATCCTAGCTACTCAGGAGGCTGAGCCAGAATGATCACTTGAGCCTGGAACTTTGAGGCTGCCGTGAGCTATGATCACACCACTGCACTTTATATTTTTTAATACGGGGTCTCACTCCAGGCATCAGTGAGACCCTATCTCTAAAAAAAGGATTCATCAGTTAAATAAGTCTGGGAAACATAATACACTCTTTTGAAGCCTTTTTAAGTATTTTGAAGATTTATGGAAGTTGGCAATATGGGGAATCCATTTTCTAACTTGCATTTTCTAAAGTTATTTGACCACAGAGCCCTTTATTCTGTCAGTACAATTTAAGTCTCAGAATTACTATTCTTGGAACACACACATTAGGGAAGGCTGTCCTATTTTGCAGTGCCTTGATGGGCTAAACTTCAGTACCTCTCACTTCTGCTTCATGTGGGCAACCCACTGTCATAGACACAGGTTGGCCGTTTGCATCACTTGGCATCTCTACAGCTCAGCAATCTCCCACTCCCGCATTCTGTTGACCAGGGTGTATTATTCTCCAAGTGTTCCCACTAAGCCTGCTTTTCGACCTCAGGGCAGTCTGCAGTCCCTTCCCTGCTTCCCCTCTCTCTCTCTCTCTTTTTTTTTTTAGACAGAGTCTCACTCTGTTGCCAGGCTGGAGTGCAATGGTGCAATGTCAGCTCACTGCAACCTCCACCTCCCAGGTTCAAGCGATTCTCCTGCCTCAGCCTCTGCAGTAACTGGGATTACAAATGTCCACCACCACACCCAGCAGTTTTTGTATTTTTAGTAGAGACAGGGTTTCACCATTTGACCAGGCTGGTCTCAAACTTTAGACCTCAGGTGATCTGCCTGGCTTGGCCTCCCGAAATGCCAGGATTAAGGTGTGAGCCACCATGCCCGTGCCCCCTGCTTCCTCTTTACTCACCCCCACTGCCTGTCTTCCTTGTCACCTCTCCCTCCTTACTCAGCCTGGGTTCAGTGGACACTTCTTTCTACAGTGTCCTCACTGCCACCCTTAATTCTTTCATCACCTTGACCTCTCTGTCTTTTCTGTCTTGCCAACAGTCGGTCTTGGATAACCTTCCTTTTTCCTCACTTTTGATCCTGGGGCCCTGAGTGGCACTGGTGGATTGTCACATAATTCTTCCTGCTGCCATTACAACATCCATCAATTCATCCAGTATTTACGTGGCTTTTTCTATGTTAGGCACTACTTTAAGCCTTAGAAATACAAAGCAAAAAATCCAAGGTCTCACAGAGTACTTTCTCGGGAGAACGGAGATGAGAACCAAATCAGATAGGACTAAGTGGTATGCAAAAAATTAAAGCAGGTGAGACCTCCATAAAGAGGTGACGTGTAAGCTGATCTCTGGGTGGCAGTCATGTGAGCTCACCTTAGCAGGCCCCTTGATATTGCCTGGCAGTACCCAGCTAACTTCTTATTTCATTCCCCACGGAGGCTGTTCTTGATCTCTTTACTCTTCCCAAATTCCAGGCTCATTGCCACTTACCAGATAATTTTGCCTCCTGATTTATTGAGATGTCCACTCCTCTCTCCTGACACCAGGTCTCCACTGTGGCTCTACTAATCCTCTCTTTCTTTGTTGTCCCTCCTAACGTCCTGTCTTTCCTCTCTCCATTGGCCCCTTCCTGTAGCCTACAACCACCTATTGAACAACCCATCTGTTTGTGTACCCCAGAATTTCAATATGTTGAAACCCCACCCCCATGGTGGCTGTATTTAGAGACAGGGTCTTTGGGGACATAATTAAGAGTAATTACCAGTTCGTAAGGGTAGGGCCCTGATCCAATAATGGTAGTGTTCCTATAAGAAGAGACACCAGATAGCTCAGTCTCTCTCTGCTTTCACACAAAGAAGAAGCTGTGTGAGCACACAGCAAGAAGGTGACTGTCTGCAAGCCAGAAAGAGAGCCCTGCCAGAATCTGCATCTCCGGCTCCTTGATCTTGGACATCCCAGCCTCTAGAACCATGGGAAATACATTTCTGTTCTTTAAGCCACCCAGTTTGTGCTATTTTGTTATGGCAGCCTGAACTCACTAACACATCATCCTTCAACACAAAACAGACTCCCTGCCTCCTGCTTCCACTTCTCTTGCCTCCCCTCACGCCAGCGCACGCCCCCCCACCCACCGCCATCTGGCTTGGCTTCTCACACCTTCCGCCCTCCTCCCCTCCCCGCAGGTTGTACTTTTCAAATTACATTTCCTTCTAGTGTGTTCATTTAATGCATTCTTACGCCTTTTCAAAATGGGACAGCATTATAAAACATAGGATGGAACATGCTCTAAAAGGTTTTATTTTTAACTTCTCTTGGGATTGCAACTTCTGCAGTCTTTCAGTGTTTCACGCTACTTAACTGACCTCAAACGCCAAATGTAATCTCTGCCTCTCACTGAATCCAACATATTTCTCAGTGAAGTTCCCTTTTCTACCTCCTTAACAGTTTTTTTGAATGACTTAGGGAAATAGAGATTAGTTAGTGCTCTAGTTTGTATTTTTTCAACATCAACACTGTTGGTTTCCTACCACTTTCCAACTGAATGGTAATAGCCCTAAGCAGGACTAAAAATCAAAATTGGGAAGCTGGTTTATTCTTTCTCAGGAAATTTTCCCTGCTAAACTTTTGCATTCTCTTTTTGATTAGAATCCCATCAATCATTGCTTATTTAGTGGAATATTTTCACAGGACATGCCCGAGAGACACCGATTTCTGGGAGAGGACAAATGTCATTGCTTCCGCAAGTTGATATATTGCATCCAAGGCCGTGGTCACTCTCTCTGAGGAGAGACGATAAGACATAGAGATGAAGCAGGATTAGGACATTCACTTCCACTGCTGTGGATTTCCTCCAAAGCTCCTGCACTGATTACAAAGAGTTCCTGGGACTACTCTGTCACATCCCCACAAAGAAAGCCAAGAAAACCCACCCTGCATTGCAGTGATTTACGATCAAGCCCGATTCCATAGGGCATGGAAAAGTGTCAGGCAGGGAAGAGAGGATTAAATAGAGCGGACATCTAGAGAGCACTCTGCATAGTGCCCGGCATATAGTAAGTACTCAGAACATGGTAGTCATTGTCATCAATGCCATTGTCAGTATTTATTACTGGTCCTCATCATATAAATATATGTATGCATATGTATGTACACATGTGCATGTGTATATGAGTGAGGATTCCTTCTGGCTCTAAATGGAACCTATGAGTCTTGAAGGAACTCAAGGTGAAATGGTGAAGCTCATCTCGAGATCTGATACCTGCCATTAGAGTTGTCTAGAAGGCTGGTTGAAATGTTACTTTAGGCACTGATTTTGTGCCTAGAGAAGGGGCATGGAACAGGCTCTGCCCACCCAACCCCATCAGATCAATGAATACCTACAAAGAGTTAAACAGCTTGGCAAATACGGCACGCCAGAAGGACTGCGCCAGGGGTTCTAGGATGGGGGGTTGTCATAACTTGGGGATAAGAGGGGTGGGAGGCTTACTGCGATGGAGACCAGTGGGGAAATGAAAAAAGGAAACTGAACAGAAGGTGAAACTTCACTCTTGGGCTGCCTGTGAAGAGTAGCAAAATGCTAGCCCAACAGGAAAGAATATGCCATGGGAAGCAGTCACAAAGCTGTGTCTGAGCTAAAAAGGGCAGAGGAGCTTCTGGTGTCTCGAGAAAGAATATTTTTAAAAATCCGAACTATACAAGTAAAATATTACACTCTATGCTGTGGGTTACAAGCAACCAATTAATCAGCACCTGGTTCTCAGGCACCGTGGGGTTACAAGGAAGGCAAAGGCTCTGCCCCCAGATGTTTGGAATCTTGGGGGAAATGCGGTAAATGACAGTGGGGTAGGGAACTTGAACAAAGTACAAGGCCCAGCGGCCAGTGGGTTGGGAAGGCTTCCTGGAGGAGGTGAGGGTATAAACAGGCCTTACATACATACACAGCAAGCCAGGCTGAAACAGTGAGATGAACTGCAGGTAAAAACGATTTTAAAAGGCAAGTAAGAAATCAGTCTGGCAGAAACAGGAGTCTGGGGAGGAGAACCGCAAATTCAGCCCCCTTTCCTGTTCCCATCCACCCTGCTTCTGGGATCTTGGCTACTCTCTCAGATCTAGATTCCACAGTACCATCCAACTCTGCCATCCTTGTCCTCTCTGTGTCCCCAAGCTTCCTCCGCAGATGCCTCCTCTTTCTATTTTGACCACTCTTCCCAGGGAACCTCATGTTCCTTGACTTCAGAACAAACCAGTGCAGCTGACTCCATTCTGTTTTTCTACCTGCGTGTGTCTACCTGCCCAGTGCACACCCCCACCTGACAGACAGCACACACACTCATAAGGTCCCAAAGTAAACTCATCACCTTCCTCCTGTCCTGAACATTTCTGCCTCCTATAAGTGCTCTGGTGCTCAGTACAGAATCCCCGTGATTTTCCTGATTCCTTCCTTTCCCCTAATCCCTCCTGTACTCACATAGACACGTGTGTGTGCAGATGCATCATGGTGCATATGCATTTGCTCACACACAGACTCATCAAGGTCATTCCTACTTCCACGCCCCCATCCCCTCTCACTCTCATTCCTTTTTGTATGTCTGTTTTTCAGAGACAGGGTCTCACTCTGTCACCCAGGCTGGAATGCAGTGGCACCATCACAGCTCACTGCAGCCTGAATCTCCTAGGTTCAGCTCCCGGGAACCTCAGATCCCCCACCACCTGCCCCACCAGTACCTGGGACTACCGGTGGGCAGCATCATGCATAGATCATTTTTAAATTTTTTGTAGGGATGAGGTCTCACTGTGTTTTCCAGACTGGTCTCGAACTCCTGGGCTCAAGCAATCCTCCCACCTCAGCCTCCCTAAGTGCGGATTATAGGCATGAGCCACTGCGCTCAGCCACACTCTCATTCTCTACACTTACTCATCTACCCTCTCTCCTCTGGACCACTGGAGTTTCTCCTTTAGACCTCTCTTCTCTGGACCATTGCTGTGGCTACCATGCTTGTCCCTCCTACCTCCTCCCTGTAAACCACTCCCCACCAACACAAGCTCCTTCCTGCCCTTACCAAAATTCTCTTTTGACAACCCAGTTCAGAATATCAGGATGCCAAACTCTTATCTTAAACAAAACTGGCCATCTACTGATGCACGTGTATATTGATTCTATGCTGTGTGACCCCCAAGCAGCAATGTGGCCCAGGGATTCAGAATACAGGTGTTGGAGCCTGATTGTCTGGGCCTAGACCCCTACGCTGCTGCTTCCAACTGTGTGACCCAGGCTTTGAACATTTCCTCATCTGAAAATGGGAATCAGCATTTGACCTACAGCACAGCGGTGTTGTGAGGATTAGACAAAGCAAGCCCTTGTAACAGACCCTGGCACATCATCAGCGCCCATTACACGGTAGCTACGATGGGGTGGGGGAGAGAGATAATAAGAATACAATAATGTTATCGATAATGTTTATCATTATCATATTGTCGTACAATAACGTTTAACTCTGGGCCCTAGGATTTTTATTTTCTCATTGTTTTCTATATTTCTTCCAATTCTCTGTAATAACCATGAAATCCTTTTACAACCATTAAACTGATCATTTCTTTCGAAATTACATGATGTTACATCCTTGCTTAAAAAGGTTCAATAACCTCCCACTGCCTACAAGATAGTAACCAAAGCCCTGGGCCCGGCCTCGGGAGCCCTGCATCTGCTGGCCTCAGCTGGATGGACTGGCAACTCCTCCCACTGCCTCACTTGCATTCCAGGCTCCAGCTTCTCCAGACTTCTTTGCTCCCAGATGCTGTGTCCTGCATCGTCTTCTCTTTTTATTCTGTCCTTACTTCCCAGGGATTCTCAGCGATTCTGACTTCACTACTGCCCAACGAGACCCCTGTTCACACTAGGAACTCCTGGACGCAGGCAATCTCCATGGTTCAGATCCCAGCTTTTCTGGGGGGAAATGTTTCCCCCCGGGGGATTCTAGGGCAACATGCGTTGCTCACCAAGACTGAGAGCTCCCTAAGTCTCCAGGCTGGGTCACAGTCCTGTGGCCATCTCCAGACATTTGCAGAATCCTCCAAGGTTTGAAGAGAGGTAGAGGGATGGAGAGGCAAAGAAGGAAGGGAGGCTGTTGCATGCAGGACTCTAAAAACAAGACACAGCAAGAGGGAATTTTGCATGCTTTTTTCGAGAACAGCATGATAAAAGCAACATTTTTAGGAATAGATATGGGCAATAATATGCAAAATGAATAACGTGCAGAGGTCAGAAAGTCAGGAAAGAGGCAGTTGGCTGTAGCTGAATCAAAAGGGGCGAGGTCTTGTTCTCAGGTGGACTGGCTGCTGAAGACAGCACCGAGAGCTCCCACAGCGCCTGTTCCTGGCCACTTGCCCTTTGCTGCCCTGCTGAGCACTTGCCCAAACACGTCCAATGACTACCACCAGCCTCTGTGACTAATACTAATGTCGTTGCCACCTAACGTGAGACGTAGTCACACAGCTAACTGTTAAGCAGTAGAGACGTGATTCAAACCTGATAAAACTGACCCCAAAATGGGGGCTGCTAACTAAGCCTCCTCCACTGCGGCTGCTGCTACAGCCTGAACAGCCAGCGGATCTCTTGGCCTTCAGAAATGCTGAGGTTAAAAAATGAATTGTATGCTGTGCTCACGCCGGGAATAGTCTTGAAGCTGTATTTTAAGACTTTTTTTTTAACTACTGGAAAAACTTTGGTGAGAGATAAATAACATATTAAAGGAGAAAAAGAAGATATTCAAGTGTCTTCTAGGAAGTTATGAAGGTTATGAATAGAATGAACTTGGACTGATTTGACGTTGAACTGTGGAGCGTGGGAGTTTCTGGATAAATGAAAGATGCTCTATTACATAACAAGCTGCAGTGCTTTTGAACTTTATTACCTGCAGGTATGATACAGGCTGAAAATGTAAAGTGAGTGCAAAAGACCTGGATATACTGATAGATAATAAATTTGCAACTGATTTTTAAAAAACAAACTATGTATATATGAGAGAGATTTCCTTAGGTCTTTGATGTGACACGCAGGAGAGCCGGCCTACAAATTCAGACTGTCCTTGCTAAGACGGTCTAACATTACAAAAATGATAACAATAGCCACAAAGTGCCAGTCACTGCACTGACACCCTCTTACTCAATTCTCACAACCACCCTTTGGGAAAAGCATTATCATCTCCACTCTTCAGATGGGGAAACTGAGGCACGGAGGGCTTATGTAACTTTCTCAAGGCTGCACAGCTAATAAACTGACAAAGCTGAGATTCCAGCCCAGGTCAGTGGACCTCAAAGCCCAGGCTCCTCCCATTATAGACACTGCCTCTAGGGTGAGCCGACCGCTGGACTCACAGAGACATGCCTTCTTTCAAGTTCTGGAATCTTCTCCAGCAGCAAGAAACAGGCTTCATCTCACTGAAGCGACAGGGCTACCTTTCTCCATTGAAAGGACGCCAGGCTTCTTAGTCATGGCTTAACTTCCCTCTGTTTCCAGCTCTTGAAATCAGCAGAGGGGAGGGTGACCACACTAGGTGGGCTGACCCCATAATAGAAGCCTTAACACATTTCACATTTCTGCCCACACACCCAGCGCCTCCTCCTCGCAGCTCACATCAGCACCACCCCCAGCAATCTGGATAGTCCTCCTGCCATTTGAGAGAACATTCTTCGTTGTTCACAGTCTCTGGGGTTCACATAAAGCCAAAGTTTACACTTTGAAGTGTTCCTTTGTCCTGTGACAGATCTGGCCCAGGGTTCAGAAGGAGCATGGGAGGCACCTAATCAGAAGCAATCCAGAGAAGACAGAGTCAGAAAGAGGAAGGAGGGGAAGAGCAAAACATGGGAGACGCCTGGAGAGTTCCAAGTACCACACAGGAACAACAACAAAAAAATTTAAACAGTTTGAAAACTAGGCACAGTGTTGGAAGCGTCAGCAGTAGATGGAGCACAAACGCGAGGGGTCTGAAGGCCTCCGAGGTGCTCTGGAGTGGGCGAGGCGTGGCAGGGACCGCAGCGGGAATCCCAGCTTCTCTGCTGTTGAATGCCAGGGGAGTTGCTTCACCTCTGGGGACCTCAGTTTCCTCTTCTATATAATGAGGATGATAATATTCAAGAAAATGAAAATAGTTCCAGCAACTGCCGGCGAGGTTGGAATGGGGTCCAGCTGTTGGATGTCCAGGCCCCAGGCAAATAACTTTGGTGGAGGCCCAACTGTATGAACACTTCGGGTTTCTCTGAAGCATGGCAGGACCATTCTGGCAGCTCAAGCCACTCACCAGGCTGCCCTCCTGGATGAGGTGTCCAGACACAGGGCCATGGGGGATCACATGGGTGTGAAGTCCTCAGGGCATCCGGTGACCCCAATGCTCAGGTATTCGTTGGTACAAAAGGAATTGTGGCTTTTGCCATTGAAAGTAATAATAAGAACCGCGATTACTTTTTCAACAACCTAATAGAAATTCAGAAAGCACTTTGAATGGGAGAAATGGGAGTTTCAGTGGGGACTCAGGGCATCCCAGAGTGATGGCACTGCCAGCTCTGGCTAGTCTCAGGCAGCGGGGAGGGACCTAGAAAATTCCAGGAAGTTGCTCCAATGTGAGGAGCCCTGAGAGGCACAGGGTCCCAGCTTGCTCAGGTCAAAGGACAATACTAGCTGTGATGTTCCTAGGGGAACATAACCATCACTCACATAATAAAAACAATAATCAGACAGGGTCCCTCCACGACCTTGTGAGAACAAACCAGCAACCCAGACCGCCATGAAACAGAGAGATGGGCACTCTGCAATCACAAACATAAACTCCTCCCTCTTCTGACTAACTTGACTATTGCTTCTCTCTTCACGGCAATCTTAGCCCACTTTAATCTTGCACCCTCCTGGACAAATGACCAAGATACCCCCAATTGTCAAATCGCCCTTGCTCTTGGATTGCACTCAGTCTAAAACTGTCCACTCATTCCTTGATCCCTCCTTAGACTCTCCTCCCATGCCCTCCTGCAGTTCCCTGGCGTGCGTCCTCACTTGCTGCAGCAAGCTGAATTAATCTACCCCGGCGTGACTAGAAGTGTGTTCTTGGTGGTCTGTGGTTGGGGAGCTTCATCATAAAAGAACCCATCTCCCGGGACTCTTTTAAGGATTGTGCAGAACTGTGCCTGGCGAGTAGAGGGCTGTCATTATTTGGGGACATTTCACAGTCCTTCTGACCTCACCAAACGTCTAGCCCGGCTCCTCAGTCCTCAAAGCACTGTGGTTTGTGGACCAGTAACCTCAGCGTCACCTGGGGCTTGTTAGAAATGCAGACCCTTGCACCCCACACTGGACTGACTGATGTGGTTTTTAACAAGATCCCTGGGGGGATCTGTGTCGCAGTTAAGTTAGAGAAGCACTGCTCTAGCTTAAGAGATCCATTCGCTCACCACAGGCTCAGAACGACTGAGAGGGGTGCATGATGGGTGAAGGCTCCTGCGGCTGCCTTTCAAACAAACGTTAGGTTCCAGGCGATTTTCCAGCTATGGGTGTGGGCACGCCAAGCGCGCAGGAGCACAACCAGGTCTGGGGATTCAACTTGCTTATCCATTCATGAGCAACTCCAGTAGCAACAATATGCCTGTTGCACTCGAATTTTGTATTCATATCTTCTTAGTTTCTCACCCTAGTCCTGTGGGCACGGTGGGCAGGGAAACTCTTATCATTCCCACTTTGGAGATGCACAGGTTTTGTTTAGTGTCACGTGGTGGCCAAATGGTAGAGACAGGCAGGTCCGGCACAACATTTAAGGGACACTAAAAAACTCAGAAATTGAGATAAATAATATTTTAATGCAATATTTTTTGAAATAAAAATTAATGCCAAAAAAAAGCCATAATGAGAAACAGATCAAAAGTTAGTAAAGACAAGGTTCCAAGGCAGCTGGAATTACATTAACGATTTTGATGATTTTGTTCAATGTGGATGTTTTTAACATTAATTTTATTATTTTTAAAATGCTGTTTCTTTTGCTTTCTGAGTCTCTTGGCACCCCCTTAAATTTTGCCTCACTCATTTCTGCTAGAGCCTCAGAGGGCGTTTAGCAAATGGCCAGGGTTGTGTGTGGTTTGTGGAGTTAGACTACCCGGATTCAGATCCATGGTGGGTCAATTCCTAGCTGTGTTCATTTGGGGAAGTCAATTAAGCTTTACTGCTTTAGTTTCTTCTCCGTAAAATAGAGAGGGCTGAAGTTCAATTCAGTAAAAATAAAGAAGGACCAAGATGATGTAGTCCAATTACAGAGCTCTGAAGTTCTAGTTTAATCCAAATTTAAAATATCTACAAGATTGACAGCATTTACTTGAGTAATCCTCTATAAATATAAATTTTAATTATATAAATGTGCACATGTAATCATATCAGACATACTGTTGTTTTTAGCTCGGTCTTTTAGCTCAATGCCCCTTTCCTCCTCTTTTCCTTCCCTCCCCTCCCCGTGTAACTCATGCTAACATGCCTGGTACGTATTTTCCATATTTTCCTTTATATTTCTATAATGAGGTACAGACCACAAAACACACATGCATATACATGTGTACACATTTTGATACGGAGGTTGGGATCGTTGTTTCACAAAATGGATTATATCATAAATGCTTTTCTGTACTCACTTATAAATCATATCGTATAGAAATCCCTCCAAGCCAACCGGTGTAGCTCTATTCTTTGCTTTTTCCTTGGCAGTATGCTGGTCTAAAGGTGCACTACCGTGGTTCATTTTCCCATTTTGTACTAATGAGGATTCATTTTTTCCAACTTTTTTGCCACCCTGGATAATGCTATATTTAAACATACTGATACATATATTCTAATACTGTAGATCGTTTTCCCTGTTCCAGAATTTGATATAAATGGAATCATACAGTCTGGAATCTTTTGTATCTGGATTATTTTGTCAGTATGTTTTTGAGATTGAAGCATGCTGTTGAGTGTAGCATAGTTCTTTCCTTTTGATTGCTGAGTGGTCTGTTGTATGCATATACCACAGTTTGCTTATTCTTCTGAGTATGTATATTTCAAATTTTAATAGATACTGCCATGTTACTTCCCCAAAACGCTGTACAATTTAATTTCAACTTTGTAATATATGTTGTAGTTGTCTTTAATTTTGGCAGGCCTGATAGGCATGATCTGATGTCTCATTAGTACTTTAATTTGCATTTTCCTAACGATGGTAAATTCAAGCATCTTTTTGTACATTTGTTGACTCTGCTTTTGTGCTTCTATAAATTGCTTTTCTTATTCCTTCATCGTTTTTCTATTGAGTTGACAAATTATAAGATCTCTTTCTATATGATAGAAGTACATTCTTTGCAGTTTCAGTTACAAGTATTTTTTCCAAATCTATCATTTACATTTTGAATTTGCTTAGAATATTTAATACTCTACACTTTGGGGGGTAGTTATTTTATTTTATTTTAATTGACAAATAATAACTGTGTATATTATGGGATCATACCACATTTACCATATGGTCAACTGTATCCTTCTTTTATGGCCTCTTGTGTTTTCCAGTCTTGTTAAGGTTTCCTTGTCCTTGGATTATACATGAAGCCTCCACAATAATTTGTCTTGTTTTGTTGTCTACAGTTAAGACTTTACTCTCTGGGGAATGTATTTTTGTTTATGGTATAAAACGGGGATTTAATTTTACTTTAATTCAGGTGAATAGCCAGTATTGCTTTTGAAATAATTTATTATTTTCCCACTACATTGAACTCCCACATTTGATATATGATGTATATTACATTCTCATATCCAAGACTTCCAGATCCTCTTTTCTCTTTCAGTGATCTATTTCTCTTTCTCATACCAATACAATATTTACTTCATAACAGCTTTATAATATCCTCTGATGTCTGGTAAGGCAATTCCTCTTGCACTGTTCTTTTTTATTATGTTCCTGCTCTTCCTGAGCATTTATTCTCAAGTGAATAAATGTATTCCTTATGAAATTTTAAATCATTTTATCCAGTCTCTTCTCCTCCTCACCCCCTCTCAAGACTGTTGCAATTCTAATTGTAATTACATAAAATTTCTATATTTCTTTGGAATAATTGATAATTTTATGCCATATTCCATTTTCATATCCAAGAACTTGGTATATCTTTTCATTTGTTCAGACGTTGTTTTGAGACCTTTACTAAGATTGAATTTTATTCATATAGATGTAGCTATATTATTAATTATATCCCTAGCTATTTTTGTTCACTATTTTTTGAAGAGGATACTTTTCTCTTCTCTATTTCTATATGCTTATTAGAATAGATAAAAGCTAATATATGTGTCATTATCCTGTATCCTCATACTCTTGTATTCTCTTACTAATTCTAATTTTTTTAGAAACTCAGTATCTCTTACATTTTCATATCAGCAAAAATATTTATTTCTTCTTTCCAATTGTTTATTTCAGTTATTTACTACCCTTTCAATGCATTCACTAAATCTTCCATGACAAAGTCAAATTGTAATAGTTAGAGCAAACTTTCCTGTCTATATGTTGATTTATTTTATTTTTTAATTTTAATTTTTTTTTTTTTAAGACAGAGTCTCACTCTCACCCAGGCTGGAGTGCAGTGGTACGACTTTGGCTTGCTGCAACCTCTGCCTCCTAGGTTCAAGCAATTCTCCTGCCTCATCCTCCCAAGTAGCTGGGATTACAGGCACCTGCCACCATGCCCAGCTAATTTTTTGTATTTTTAGTAGAGAGGGGCTTTCACCATGTTGGCTAGGCTGGTCTCGAACTCCTGACCGCAAGTGATCTGCCCACCTTGGCCTCCCAAAGTGCAGGGATTACAGGTGTGAGCCATTGCTCCCAGCCTATATGTTGATTTTAAATGGAATGGTTTTTAAGTTGTAGTGCATTTAATGGAGGGTTTTTTGGAAATATTTTTATTCTATTTAAGTGATTTCCTTATAGTCATATTTTCATTAGAATTTTATTGGGAATAGCTGCTATGTTGACTTCTAATTCCTCATAAGCTTTTATTGATAAGTTTATATTAATTTTCTTTCATTGTTGAAGTACAGTCAATCATGCATTGTATAATGATGCTTCAGTCAATGACAGACCACATATACAGTAGTGGTCCCATTAGATTATAATACCTTATTTTTACTGTACCTTTTCTGTGTTTAGATACATACTTACTATTGTGTTACTACTGCCTACAGTATTCAGTGCAGTAACATGCTGTACAGGTTTGTGGCCTAGGGGCAATAGGCTATACCTTGTGGCCTAGGGGCAATAGGCTATACCATATAGCCTAGGTGTGTAGCTGGCTATAAAAGGGAGGTCTGTCTAAATATATCCAGTGATGTTTGAACAAGGACAAAATTTGCCTAATAATGCACTTCTCAGAACATATCTCCATGGTTAAGTGATACATGAATGTAATGATATGTTCATTTCCAGCTATGAAAATACTTTTGCATTCCTGGAATAAGCCCTACCTGGTTTATTGATAAGGTGCTTGATTTGGTTCTATTTAGAATTCCAGTATCTTTATTTATAAATGAAATACAGTTTTTCACAAAGGAGATTTTGGTAAGTTTCAGTGGCAAAATTAGAGATTATATTGTCTGACAGGTAACTAGAATAGTATCACCACCAATCTTATCAGAAAAGCATATATAAGTGTTGGGAGGATATCAAGGTCGCAGTTGCAGAAAGAAGTTTTCCAGAATTCTAAAACTTTCACTTAAGAGCTTCAAGTGAAGGTCTCAAAGCAGCAAAGACTACCAGTTGTTTTCCTTGAGGTGATAAGTATCCTTCATTCAAGGAAACATCTGCCAATTACCCAAGTCTCAATAATTATAGTTCGTCTGCCACTTGCTCTTTCAGATAAAAATGGCGTTCCATGACAAAGTGGCTAGTGCAGCTCACAACTCAACCACACGAGTACTTTTCCTTGAGATCATCTTCATAGCACAGTATTCAGCAAAAATGCTTTATGCATACTTTCCAGTCAGCAACACAGAACACTAAGCAGACATGTGGGCTGGGCACAGTGGCTCATGCCTACAATCCCAACATTTTGGGAGACCATGGTGGGAGGATCGCCTTGGCCTCTCAAATACCTAAGAGTCCAGGAATTTGAGACCAGCCTGGGCAACATAGCAAGACCCTGTTTCTACAAAATATTTTTAAAAATTATCTGGGCATGGTGGCATGCCCATAGGTCCCATCTATTCAGAAGCCTGTGGTAGGAGGATCTTTTGAGCCCAGGAGTTTGAGGCTGCAGTAAGCCATGATTGTGCCAATGTACTCCAGCCTGGATGACAGTGAGACCTTCTCTCTTAAAAAACAAAAAACGACATATACTCAAGGGTCAAGACTTAATAAAATTAACAATTTTTACTGCTTTATCAAGAGCACTTTTAAGTGAAACTGGATTTTTTTAAAAAAAACTGGGGGTGTGCAACAGTGAAAAATACAGTGATCACTCATGTAGTGTGGTTGCTGTTGCCTGTATTATCAGGAAGGCACTGCAGTTTTACCCGTCTTTGCTTTTGCTCCATTCAGATAAATGTCATCACAGTGAAAAAGCATTAGTGTTATTACGAACACAGTTTTGACCTTGCTGATCTCTCATGTGGGTCTCAAGGGACCCCAGGGTTCTGTGGGCTACACCCTAGGAACCACTGCTCTGGACAGATGAGCCTCCTTTTTTATTCCTTGAAAGGGCCAAGCTCCAGGAATTAGTAACCATCCTGGCCAACATGGTGAAACCCCATCTCTACTAAAAATACAAAAGTAGCTGGGCATGGTGGCAGACGCCTGTAATCCCAGCTACTCGGGAGGCTGAGGTGGGAGAATCGCTTGAACCCAGGAGGTGGAGGTTGCAGTGAGCTGAGAGCACACCACTGCACTCCAGCCTGTGTGACAGAGCAAGATTCTGTCTCAAAAAAAACAAAAAAAGGATCAATCTAGGCTTAGCTGCTGTGCTCTGTGCTCTCGGTAAACCTCGACATTTCTATCACAGCTCTTATTACAATTGTAATTAACATTTACCTGCATGTTTATCCATGAATGTCTGCTCCCTCAAGAATGTAAACTTTTGACTCTGCCTACCTCTTCTGCCTTGGTATCTCCTGCACCTGGCACCTTACTTACTTATTGCATTCAATCAATATTATTGAACAAATTAAGGAGTGAATGATCTGTTTCGCTTATGGCTGGTTAGTTCAGTTGGTTAACTTGCAGGGCAGAGGCCAAGGTCATGGGCTGGCCCAATTTTACCCTTTTCTCCTTTTACAGCTCCCATCACCAGCTTTTCCTCCTCAAGCCTGCACTGCACACCAACTGGGATGGAGGGTACAGATGAATAAAGGCAAATCCATCGCCATAAGTAAGAAAACCCTTCCACACTTCCTCCCTCATAATTTGTTGTAGATTTGTTGCCATCTGCAAAGCCAGAAAGACAACTCCAGCACTTCCTGACCATCTTGAGACCCACTTAAACTTCCTGAGACTGTGAAAATCTCTCCTATTTATTCATTTACTAAAAGTCCCCTGGTCCCCCAGCAAATACACATGCCTTGCAGAACCTAGAAGAGTAATCGGAAACTCTCCAGCAGTTATGAGCCATAGTTTAAAAACCTCTGAACTAACAAAATTATCATTCTGTCCCAGATTTAAACCGAATTGTGGTGATTATAGCGTAGACTCTGCAGTTCTGGTTGAGAGGTCAATTTAATTAGAAGCCTCTATCTTCAGGCTCTTATAACTCCACCCCATACCCCTTTCCCAAAAATAATTCTTTAGGATGAAATTTCTAATACTGTCTCTCAGCCTAAAGGTATATTTTCTTGTAGAAGGTTGAGTAAGGTTTCATTTAGGCTATTTTTAAAACATAAGAAAAAAGGCAAAAAAGGGGGATTTCACCACTTAAGAAATCACTCAGACACTTTTTTTTTACTGTTTTTTTTTTTCCCCCCAAATGCAAACGGCTTCCTTTAGAACTTTCAAGTTGTCCTTCTTAGTGCCTTTGGCATGTTTGAAGAAATTTGGTTAAGCTGTAATGAAGTTGTTCACAAAATGTGAATTGCCCATAAGTAGATTTATTTCCACTCTTTAAAAGAAACTTCATGGAAATGTTACATGGAAATTATGATAAATATCAGTTCTATGAAAAAAGGTCTCTCTCTCTCTCTGTGTGTGTGTGTGTGTGTGTTATAGATGCATTAATATCTTACCAATGAAAATGTCATTGGTCTACCACATGGCCTGTTACCAAAAATGACCTTAGAAATATTTAGTCCAGGTCCTGTTTACAAGTGAGAAGACTGAGGTCCAAAGGCTTATATAAATGTTTTAGTCTGGATGAAAAATAAATGATTGACTCTGAAACATGTATCTTACATAGAGAACACAGACTCATAAAACAAATGTAAATTATATGACCACGTTACCATTTTGGAGGGAAAGGAGGGCCTCTAGCCCAGGGAAGGTTATAATTTTCACCACTCCTGGCAGATCACGTGGTGGGAAGTGGGGTGGGGGCCAAGGCAACCTCGCGGCAGCCTGCAGATCCCTGGGGGCACTGGCTTGTCTTCTTCCAGTCAGGCATGGAAAAGCAATTCCAACACCAAGTTCCTACAGCAAGAACCAGGTGGATTCTTCCTTTATGGATAACCAGGTACAGTCATGGCTTCTATTAAGAGTGGCCAGGAATTTCTTGACTGAGGTCACACATGTAGTAACATCCCATTGCTTTCCTCAAATTATATCACTAAAAACTAATCACATCATAAAATTCAAATGCAGCATCTAAGCCTAAATGAAAACAAATGCTAAATTGCATAGTCTTGTTTATTCTTGCTGTTTTGATTATTTGCTGCCCACAACTAATTTAAGGGACAGTCTGGTGGCCAAAGATACATAGCTTCATTACAACCGAGCATTTCCTTAGAGGACCCAGGTTCCAAAAAGAGAATTTTGCTGGAACCATGACCCATGCATTGGGACAATTAGCTGCACAGTTGAACTATAGTGTCATATAAAATGATGTTTTAGTGTGTGTTGAGCCATATGACAATGCTGATGTTTGATATTTTTGACCCCACAATGCATGACAATATTCAAATGCACCCTGGTAGTGAGACAGTAAATCGAGAAGCTTGGTGTATTTTCACAACAGTTAGGCTTACTGGCATTAAGCTTTTGTGATAGGTGCACCAAAAACAAAACAAAACAAAAAAAACCCCAGAAAATTGTCTCAAAGACTAGAATCAAATTGAGGAGAGTCAATAAAATCATAAGAAAAACATCAAAAGCCGTAGAAGACAGTACATGGGAGCTACTTTCCAATTTCCAGTTTCCAGGTGCTAAGGACGGGAGAGCCCAGGAACTCTTTAGCACAAAAGAGAAGTGATCCTTAGCTCAGTCAGGGAGAGTTCAAGAAGGAGCTGGGGCATAAGTTAGGCCTTGAAGTCTTCAAAAGATGTTTAGAAAGAGGGGAATGTAATTAAGAAAGAGGAACAAGCATCATTATTCCATACCTTTTATTTCATACCATTATTTGCTATTTCATACCCTTTGTTCAGCCGTAGTGGCTCCTTTCTGTTCTTGTAATCCACCAGGCAATTTCCCACTGCATGGCCTTTGCACTGGCTGTTCCCTTTGCCTAAAATCTTCTTCCCCCTCATCTGCCCATGGATAGGTCTTGTTTCTTATTAAATAGTACTTCCTGCTAGGCACAGTGGCTCATGTCTACATTCCCAGCACTTTGGAAGGCCAAAGAGGGCGGATCATTTGAGGCCAGGAATTCAAAACCAGCCTAGGCAACATACAGAATCCCTATCTAAAAAAAAAAAAAAAAAAAAAGTTAGCCAGGCATGGTGGCCCATGCCTGTGGTCCCAGCCCCTCAGAAGCTGAGGTAGGAGGATTAATTGAGCCAGGAAGTGGAGGCTGTGGTGAGCCATAATTGCACCACTGCACTCCACCCTGGGTGATGGAGCAAGGCCTTGCCTAAAAAAAAAAAAAAAAAGAAAAAAAGAAAGAAAAAAGAAAAAATCACCTCTTCAGGGAAGCCTTCTCTAAATCCTAAATCTAAAGTAGCCATCACTCTGCCCAAGCTGTGTCTATCATTTTATTTTGTTTTCTTCATTGAACTTACCAATAGATAAAGTTATTTATTTATTTCTTGATTTTTGGTCTGCTTCTTTCAAGCCCTGTGTTAGGAGGTTAGCTTCGTGAGAATAAGGACTTTTCTGGAACAGTGCCTGGCATAGGTTTAAGCTGTTTGGATGCTCTTGATTGCAAGCAACAGAAAGTCCTAATCGAGTTGGCTCCAACAATAAAAGGGTTTTTTTTGGCTCGTGAAACTGTAAAGTTTAGTGTCCCATTAAGGAAGGATCCAGTTTCTTTCCATGTCTTCACTGTGCTTTCACAGAGTTAGCTACAGCCTAAACCTCATGGTGGCAAAATGACCAGAGCAGTTCCAGGCTTCACATCCATATGTACATCATCCAGGACACAGCATCTTTGTTCTAGGATTCAGAAGTCCCAAATGCACTCTGATTGATCTGATTTGGGCCACTTGGCATGCTCTCTCCAAAGCAACAACTGTAGCCAAGAAAGGGGAATATATGGTCTGGCCAGGGTGGACTATGTGGAAGAGATATGAAAACCAGAAGGAAATGCTGGATTCTGTTAGGAAGGGGGACTAGAGAGGCAAAAGGCACTACATCACTAAAACTTGAGTGCATGAAGATGCCTGGGATCTTATTTATGAATGGGGCTTCTTATTGTAGTATAAAGGAACAATGTTATAGGACATTACAACAGAATAGCCAATGTATTACTCAATTCTTACACTGCTATAAAGAACTGCCAAAGACTGAGTAATTTATAAAGGAAAGAAGTTTAATTGACTCACAGTTCTGCAGGGCTGGGGAAGACTCAGAAAACTTACAATCATGGTGGAAGGGGAAGCAAATACATCCTTCTCCACATGGTGGCAGGAAGGAGAAGTGCTGAGTAAAAGGTGAAAAGCACCTTATAAAACCATCAAATCTCATGAGAACTAACTATCATGAGAACAGCATGGAGGTAACCACTCCCATGATTCATTTATCTCCCACTGGGTCCCTCCCATGACACATGGGGATTATGGAAACTACAATTCAAGATGAGATTTGCATGGGGACACAGCCAAACCATAACATTCCTCCCCTGCCCCTGCCAGATCTCATGTCCTTACATTTCAAAACACAATCATGCCTTTCCAACAGTCCTCCAAAGTCTTAATTCATTCCAGCATTAACCCAAAGTCTAAGTCCAAGGTCTCATCTGAGACAAGGCAAGTCTCTTCCACCTATGAACCTGCAAAATCAAAAGTAAGTTAGTTTCCTCTCAGATACAATGGGGGTGCAGGCATTGGGCAAACCCTGCTCCAAATGGGAGAAATTGGCCAAAACAAAGAACTACAGGTCCCACACAAGTCCAAAATTCAACAGGGCAGTCACCAAACCTTAAATTTCCAAAATGATCTGCTTTGATTCCATGTCTCATATCCAGGTCATGCTGATGCAAGAGGTGGACTCCCATGGCCTTGGGAAGCTCTCCCCCTGTGACTTTGCAGGATACATCCCCCCTTCCAGCTGCTTTCATGGGCTAGCACTGAATGTCTGTGGCTTTTCCAGGTGCACGGTGCAAGCTGTCAGTAGATCTACCATTCTGGGGTCTGAAGGATGGTGGCCCTCTTCTCACTGTTCCACTAGCCAGTGCTCCAGTGGGCACTCCTTGTGGGGGCTCAACCCCACGTCTCCCTTCCACACTGCCCTAGTGGAAAGTCTCCATGAGGGCTCCGCCCTGGCAGCAAACTTCTGCCTGGACATCCAAGCATTTCCATAGGTCCTCTGAAATCTAGGTGGAGGTTCCCAGACCTCAGTTCTTGACTTCTGTGTACCCACAGGCTCAATGCCACATGGAAGCTGCCAAGGCTTGGGACTTGCACCCTCTGAAGCCTGAGCTGTGCCTTGGCTCCTTTTAGCCATGGCTGGAGCTGAAGCAGCTGGGATGCAGGTCACCATGTCCTAAGGCTGCACAGAGCAGGGGGCCCCTGGACCTTGCCCACAAAACCATTTTTCCCTCTCAGACCTCTGGGCCTGTGATGGGAATGGCTGCTGTGAAGGTCTCTGACATGCCCTGGGGACATTTTCCCCATTGTCTTGGTGATTAACATTTGGCTCCTCATTACTTATGCAAATTTCTGCAGCTGGCTTGAATTTCTCCCCAGAAAATGGGGTTTTCTTTTCTATTGCATCATTAGGCTGCAAATTTTCTAAACTTTTATGCTCTGCTTCCTCTCAAATGCTTTGACTCTTAGAAATTTCTTCCACCAGATACCCTAAATCATCTCTCTCAAGTTCAAAGTTCCACAAATCTCTAGAGCAGAGGCAAAATACTGCCAGTCTCTTTGCTAAAGCATAGCAAGCATCATCTTTATTTCAGTTCCCAACAAATTCCTCATCTCCATTTGAGAATACCTCACCCTGGACTTCATCGTCCATATCACTATCAGCATTTTGATCAAAGCCATTCAGCAAGTCTCTAGGAAGTTCCAGATTTTCCCCACATCCTCCTGTCTTCGGAGCCCACCAAGTCTCTAAGAAGCTCTAAAATTTCCCACATTTTCCTGTCGTCGTCTTCTGAGCCCTCCAAACTGTCCCAACCTCTGCCTGTTACCCAGTTTCAAAGTCACTTCCATATTTTCAGGTATCCTTATAGCAGCACCCAACTCTACTGGTACCAATTTACTCATCTGTTCTCATGCTGCTATAAAGAATTGTCTAGGACTGGGTAATTTATAAATGAAAGAGGTTTAATTGACTCACAGTTCTGCAGGGCTGGGAGGCCTCAGGAAACTTACAATTATGGTAAAAAGGGAAACAAACATGTCCTTCTTCACATGGTGGCAGAAAGGAGAAGTGTCAAGCAAAGGGTGAAAACTCCCTTATATAACCATCAGATGTCATGAGAAGTCACTCTCATGGGAACAGCATGGGGGTAACTGCCCCCATGATTCAATTACCTCCTACTGAGTTCCTCCCATGACACATGTGGATCATGGGTATTACAATTCAAGATGAGATTTGCGTGGGGACACAGCCAAACCATATCAGCCAAAATGGGGCTACCTTTTAAGGAAAGAGGAATTTAATCATTATCTGATAGACAATAGGAAGCCATGGAAGATTCTGAGTGATGGCATAATAGAATGAAAGAAGCATTGAGGAATATCAGTTGGCAACAGTTTGCAGACTTAGTAAGAAGAAATGTTAAGGGTGGGGAGCAGGGAGGAGGGATAGTCAGGGAGAGGGAAGAGATCTGGAGCCAGGAGAGGCAATGAAGAAATTCTCAAAGCATGAGGTGAAGGCCCAGACCAGACATTAAAAATGAAAAAATGTAAGAGACAGAAAAGATGTTCAACACATATTAACCAGATTTGATGGCTGATTGCATATAGATGATGAATAGGAGGACTTAATAAAAGATGACTGGCCATTTTCCTAGAATAAAACCATTCCCTGGTTGGCCTGAAGAATGCTGTATGCCTCTTCACCTGTGTCTTGCCCCTTTCTGGCTTGTTCACTACCCCCACGTCACGCTGGTCTTCTCAACACTTGGTCTCCTCTGACGCACCCTCTGCAGCCCCAGAGCCTCTGTACACACTTCCGCCACCCCCTCTCCACCCCTACCCATCTGGTAGGCTCCTGCTTCAGATCTCAACTTAAATGTCATCTTCCCAGAGACCTCTGCCACCCAAACTAGGCTCTTTTCTTTATCTCACATGCGTATGCACATTATTTTTTATTAAGAATCCTTCCTGTCTTTATGGAATTCATCAGTGTTTATGTTGGCATATGTATTTGTTAACCCTTTCACTGTCCCCCTCACCAGAGTTTAGCTCTATGGTAAGAAACAGAGACAATGGCTGGCAAGGACTCCAGGGTTGGGTGTAGGTGATATTCAGTGTGCTACCCAGCAGCAGGCATGGATACTGGGAAAGAGATGGTTTATGGGGAGAAGAAATGACTTTGATGTGGAGCAAGTTGAGTCTATGGGAGATATCCAAATGGAGATACAAAGTAAGAAGTAGCAGAACCTCAGAATGTAGAGCTTGAAGAAAACTTAGTCCAGTGTTTTCTCAAAATAAGGTAACTCTTTACCAACCCGAGCCTTTGCACCTCCTCTTCGGCTCCCCTCCTGAGTTCTTACAACTTGGTTCTTCTTAGCCCTCCTCACCTTCTTTTTTTTTTTTTTCTTACTTCTGTGATCTTTGGTAGAGAACTTAGACAGCTTGCAAGCCATAGTTGTACTGGATTGAGAAATGCCCTTAATAAGTCCCTCTGTTTTGCAAATAAGAAAAATATGTCCCAGAGATGTTAAATCACTTAAAACCACACAGCTAGTTAGAGAGAAAACCTGGACTAGAATCCATCGTTTTAAAATTCCAGTTCAGTGCCCTTTCATTAGCCCATACTCAGTGCAGAAGTGGAGGTCAAGCCTTGGGGGTGAATTGTCAGAAATCCATGAACTTCTTGGCTCTTTTCTGGAACCAATTTAACTCTCCTGCAAAGAGGCCACAGAAAGCACGTGAGGACCATCAAATGCATATTTTGTTCCTATTTAACAAAACAAAAAATGTGTTTTCTGGAATGCATGATGACACTGTGAAAGAAGGGTTTGGGCCTTCCAGTGCCTTTTAATAAGAGAAATTGTATTTTCAAACCAACTCCGTATTAACCCATATTATTTTAAAAATGCCATTAGCAAAGACCAAGAGAGCCAACAGGTTGGCGTTCACCGCGGCTCTGCTCTGCCCCCTTGTGCAAGTTTCCTATTAGTGCATTTCCTTAGGATGGCTCGGAGTGGGGCGAAGATGGGCTGCTTCTTTCCTCTGCCTTCCCCTCCCTCCTCTCCCCCGATGTGGCCCCTGCTTGCCTCTTTTCTCCACGTATAGTTCAGATTGCAGACTTAGCTCTTGGACGGCTAAGATTTTTGTGCAAACATGAATTCCGCCGCCCCAAATTTTAATCATTCATTCACCAGGTATTTATGGAACAACTAGGAAGTGCTGAGCTCAGGGATGATGGCTTCCCGTCTAGCAGGAAACACGCACCATCAGGTAGTCTATGGACAGCGTATGTGGACGCTGGAGTGAGTATTTTGTGACATGGGAAGCACAGGAGGTTAGGGGAGCAATAATCAGGGTACCCAACAACATTCATCCAAATGAGTAAGTAGCACCCCTATATTTAAAAAGAAAAAAAAGATAAAGAAACATATACCCCAAATCCCCCCAAAGAAATAAATTCTTCAGCATAGCTTTGTAAAGAATTCTTTTCAAGTGTTTGAGGATGACTGCTATGCATGAATAAAGCTACACCACCACCTTATCTTTTATTTTAAAATTGCTATCACATTTGCAATTTTAGGCCAGGCTCAGTGCCTTACACCTGTAATCCCAACACTTTGGGAGGCTGGGGAGGGCAGATCGCTTGAGCCCAGGAGTTTGAGACCAGCCTGGACAACAAGGTGAAACCCTTTCTCTACAAAAAATACAAAAATTAGGCGGGCGTGGTGCTGCATGCCTTAGTCCCAGCTACTCAGGAAGCTGAGGTGGGAGGATAGCTTGAGCCTGGGAGGTGGAGGATGCAGTGAGCCATGATCGCACCACTACACTCCAGCCTGGGCAACAGAACAAGACCCTGTCTCAAAAAAAAAATTGCAATTTTGATCACTGTCATAAAAGTGTCACACTAACTTGTTATAGCTTTTTTTTTTTTTTTTAAGATTTACCTTCAGCAAATGCAAACTCCCATGTGAATTTCATAAGGACAGCTCCCTGGAGAACAGTGAGGACAATCTGTCATGCTCAATAAATACTTGTCACCTTCTACCAGGCCCTTTTGGCCACAATAAGCAATTCAGTCATCAGTCCCCGTATTCCACAGAATCTTAGTGTCTACATTGTGCCAGACATTGTGTTAAGGTCTGATTATGAGACGGAAGAAATACCATAAAACAAACAAAAATCCTTCATCTCTGCCCTTGAGGAGTTCAGAGACCTGTGAGGAGAGACACAAGCAAATAACAACTACCGTTGTGCAGGGTTTCCTTGTGAAGAATATTGTATGACTAGGTAAGTGCATACAATATACTATTGAGGAAAGAATGCAAGATAAGTTAGGATGATTTTGGCTGAAAGTCACAGAAAACACAGTTGAAAGTGATTTAAATGAGAAGGCCAAAGTTTGTAAGCAACAAAGGCATCCATACACAACATATATCTAAGTTAAACTTTTTTTTCTAGTACTCAAAATTAGACTCTTAGGATAGTACCAATCATTGCTAATTCTGCCAAACAGACAATAGTTATCCAAGACTCCAGAGAAGGCAGAAGACTCCAAGGAAGGCAGAGCCTCCCTCTATAGACAAAGGGAAATGGACACTGGCTTTCCCTGGAGGACTGTAAAAGGCCAACTACTTATTCTTAGAGAAACACTGGGACAGACGATTTCTGCAATTTGCGAAAGGAAGCATCCAACCATAAATGCAGTTCATCTATGCATAGTTTCCCAAGTGTCGGTAGAAACGCAGCTACTTTAATTCTAGATAATAACCACCCTGATTTGGAAAATAGTTGAAAATAGTTGGAAAATAGTTGAATTTTCCAAGTATCTATAGAAATGCAGCTACTTTAATTCTAAATTATAATAACAACCCTGATTTGGAAAATGGTTGAAACTAATTGGATTTGCAGCACATCAAGTCGTGTACAGAATTGTAAATTAAATTGGCCCACGGAGTCAATCTTGAAACAGTCTTGCCTTAAGGTCCTTCCTCGTTCACCTTTATCCTTATCACAGGATCTGGGTGTCTGAGAAAGATGAAGAGAGAGGCATCGTTTATTCTGAGAATGTGTTTTCTTGAGTCCTTGATTTGTGATTCTCTGAAGACAGAGTAGGTAGGTGGTAGGTGGAATGCACCTAGTTCCTGAAGCAAAGGCTCTAGTTCACTTGGCAGGGTTCTCTGAAACCATAATTTATCCTACAGGAGTACCGACAAAACTAAATATGCTGATTCATCTCCTACTCCATTCAATTAACTTCTTGGAGGTAAATTGTCTTTTGAACCCTCACACGTGAACAACACTTGACAATTTCTAAGGACATTCCCACTGAGTCTGCATAACCACTTGTAAGATAATTGTCTTGCCTATTTTGCAGATGAGAAAAATAAGATTTAGAAAGATAAAAAGACTTGCTTAAGGTCACATGGCTTTGAGTGCCAGAGTCTTTCTTTTCTTTTTCTTTTTTTTTTTTTTTAACCTAGGTCGTCTTATTTACCCAAGTTCAGCATTTTTTCCTCATTAACACTGCCTTCATAACTGGGCATAGGCAGAACCAGTCAACAAAGAAAAACTGATTATTTGTACTGTGATGAGAAGGTTATAGCTTCAAAGTTCACAGAGACTTTCTGTCTTCCTTTTTTTTTTTTTCCTTCTTTTTGTTTCCCTCTCCCTCCCTTACCTTGCCTGCCCTTCCTTTCTTTCTTCCTTCCTTCCTTCCTTCCTTCCTCCTCTCATTGCTTAATGCCAAGCTCACAGCTGTGGTTTTGGGGATAAAAACAAATACATTTAACTAAGTTCTCTCTTCTACCCACACTCTTTTATTTCTCTATCCAACTTTTGGTTCAATTATAACCAACATATGGGAGATCTGGACACCGCATTGTACATGCCCAAACCATTCTCTACCACATAGGAGGCTGTGGCATAATTTGAAAAATTACATGCATTAAAACAATATTGTTGGCTACTTAAAATACCTCTCATCATTTATAAAACATTATTCCCTCTAGCTTCTCATATTTTCAGCTCAATAATAGTACCCAACAGACTGAAAGACTCTTGTTTATCCTGATTTTCCCGTATCATATTTCAAAAACTAAATTGGTAGGTATCCTGTCTATTAAGAGCCTTTCCTCCTCAAAGACAGCATGAGAGAGAGAGATATGTTGAGAAGCGTCAGCTGTGATACACATCTTTGTATGGCAGTTGACGGCATACATTCCTCTTGGCTGACATAACTAGCTCTGTGGATTACTGTAATGCCTGTTCCTTGACCCTGAATGTAACAGTACTCAAGACATACTCTGTTTTTTGAGCAGTGTTTTTGAATGGACTTAGCCTGGAGAAATGACCTGGAAAGGTTATCTTGGAATGGCCAATTTGTTTAAAATGCATGAGTCCACTACTCATAGGTTCATAGGTGTTAAGTGAGCAGAGCAAGACATACCCAGCAATTCCTACCCCTTTCTTTTCCTTACTCCACCAAATCAAAGTCAGGCAGTGTACACTTAACAGTCTGGGCAAAGTTCTGTGTTTATTTGGTCAATAATAACAATAATGGCAAGGTTTTCTTGTTTTCCACATTACTGAAATACAAAAAAATTGAATTTATATGTAAAACTATTGATCTAGATTCAGCATCCTGTTCTCTTTGAAATAGCCTCCCAAAAAGCAAGGTCTCTGTCCATCACTGGGAGAGTGGATTAGCAAAACAAGTGTAGATTGCATTACAAGTAATGGATTAGGCTGGATGCCATGGCTCATGCTTGTAATCCCAGCACTCTGGAGGCCAAGGCAGGAGGATCGCTTGAGCCCAGGAGTTTGAGACCAGCCTGGGTAACCAGACCTGGTCTCTACAAATTTTTTTTTTTTAAATTAGCCAGGCATAGTGGCACATGTCTGTAGTCCCAGCCACTCAAGAGGCTGAAGGGCAAGGATCACTGGAGCCCAGGAGTTGGAGGTTACAGTAACCTATGATTGTGTCACTGCACTCCAGTCTGGGTGACAGAGTGAGACTCGGTCTCTTTACATATATATGTGTGTGTGTGTGTGTGTGTGTGTGTGTGTATACATATATGTGTTTATATATAAAGGTAACGGATTAGCTGTAAATGTGTATCATAGATGGACCCTGAGGGAGTTGTACAGAGTAAAAAAGAAAGAGGCATATAAAACAACAATCTGCATCTGGTAAGAACATATAAAACAAGGGAATAAATCTTAAAAACCATGAGGAAGGCCACCTGTGGTTGGGAAATATAGGGGAGAGGATGGAGATTAAAGCACTTGATCAATCTATCAATCAATCAATCACAGATCCGTGATGATGAGCCATGTACTGTGGAGGATGGTTAATTCCAACTCAGCACCTGAGTTCCAACAATAAAAAGAGAAGGAAAAAAGAGAAACACTTAAAAAACTTATTGTCTCCCATGACAATTAAAAGCACAAGTGGGCTGGGCACAGTGGCTCATGCCTGTAATCCCAGCATTTTGGGAGGGTGAGCAGGCAGATCACCTGAGATGAGGAGTTCAAGACCAGCCTGACCAACATGGTGAAACCCCGTCTCTACTAAAAATACAAAAATTAGCTGGGCTTGGTGGCGGATGCCTGTAATCCCAGCTACTTGAGAGGCTGAGGCAGGAGAATCGCTTGAACCCAGGAGGCGGGGGTTGCAGTGAGCTGAGACAGTGCCATTGCACTCCAGCCTGGGCAACAAGAGCAAAACTCTGTCTCAAAAAAAAAACCAAAAAAACAAAAACAACAACAAAAAAACCACTAGTGATCCCAATTCCTATAGCTAGTGCTGTAATGTTTCTTTACAGTCCACGTCCTTTCCTTGGAATTCCCTTTTGTCTCCAACCAACAAAAATATGCCCATTTGAAAATAGGTAGATAAGTGCTCACGTTCTAATCAGAACGGGGTAGAATGCTGTATCTCAAATTTCTCAGGGGACCAGTACTGTAAGGGGACAGGATACTGTGGCTGGAGGGGACCACCCAAAACAGGTATTTCTTTGATATCAACTGTTCCAGCTTTAAGACGCAAGTTGATTTTGCACTATTCTCATAAGAGATCTTCATTTGAACATCACAATTCTCAGTACTACTTGTTTCTAACATTATTTAAGTCTCCCATCCCCTTCTCTATCCACGGACTCCTCCCCTAAAACCCTGAGTAAATCCAACAGATTTATCCACATTGAGGTTGTTTTTTTTCCAGTAGCCTTGACATAACCCACCCTTGCCCCATAAATGAGAGGAGTAGAAAAAGTTCTCACCTGACTCACAGGTTTGGTTCAGCCACTGGATTCAGCAGCTGGGAGCCACAGAACCAGTCATTCAGTCTGCTGAGCCTCAGGACTGGGATGAGCTGGATGAGGTGGGAAGGGTTGGGGGGCAGTTATTTACAAAGCTTTGTAGTCTATCAGGTTTTCATAAGCCCATAACGTTTCCCTGCCCAGCTGGGGAGGATGTTATGATTTGTTTCACTTCATGTTCTGTCCTTCTACTGATTGCATGGAATTCATTTGGTCCATGTAAGCAGATCAAGAGCCTTCCTCAAGAAAGTGCTGGGTTCATTTTTATACAGAAACAAAAATGAAGGCAAATTTTTATTTGAAAATTTTAAAAAGCAAATGAATCAATGAGCAAATTGTTAGTGAAAGCTACTAAGTATTCTTACAGTGGTGCCACAGTTTCATGGTACATAATTGCTTAGAGAAAAGGTATCTCTGCACATACGTTTAAGGGAACAAGATGAGTGTAGGTCACCACATTAACCAGTTCACATTCAATGAGATGCTGATAAACAACTATGTTTCCTGGAGAGAAGATTGATTAGCTAGAGGTGGTTTAAAACTACTACCCACTTAACTCCTTTAAGATAGATTCCAAATTCCAAGCATTCCAAAGCCTTCCAAGATCAGGCCCCATGTCTCCTTTCTTGCATGCTACATCTTCACAAACCCACACAGGTTTCCATCTGGGTCCAAAGCATTCTGTCAACTCCTGGGGTTCCAAATATCTGCTCACTCTGTGTTGTGAGGCTGAGTGGTTCATCCCTCTCCTCTGCCCATCCCACAACTGCACGAGGCTCATCTCAAAAACTCCCCTGCCTCTCCCCGCCCCTTTTTTAGTTGTACTTTCAAAATACATTATTCAACCCATTCTTCTGCTTTGGAGCAGAGTCATGGATTTTTTCTATTTGTCTTTCTACTAGAAGGTGAACTTCTTGGAATTCAGGGCTGAGGTGACTCACATCATAGCTCCTCCCTCCAGTGCCTTTGCACAGAGAGGAAATCAGCAAACATGTGTTCATTTATTCAACAAATACTAACTGAAGGCATACTGTGTGCCGGCCACTGATCTAAGTGCTAGAATATAGCAAGAACAGTTTCTGTTTCCATGGAGTAGACACTAGAGTAGGAGAAGAGGATAGATGATAAATAAATAAACACATGTATGTTAGATCAATGTATATGTGTAGATACAGATATTTTTCTGACTGACTGTCAGGTGGTAAGTGATAAGTGATATGAAGAAAATAAAGGAGGTCAAGTGAAAAGAATGTCACATAAGGAAGGGGTGGTGGGGCTGCAACACTCTGTTAAATAGGATGGGCAGGGAAGGCCTTGCTCCGAAAATGACCCTTGAGTGTAGGTCTGAATGAGATGAGGGTGTGAGCCATGTAAATATCTGGGAGAAGAACAATCCAGGCAGAGGGAACAATATGTGCAAAGACCCCGAGGTAGGGGCATGCTTGATGATTGATGAATAAATGTATGAAATTATGTTTTCAGCACATTCTGCTGGCAGTTTGGTCAAATGAAAGAGCCTCTTCCCTCTGTTCAAAGTAGGACAAAAATGCTTGCCTTGTAAATGATATACTAAAGCCATGAGTCTACAGCTTTACAATTTAAAAAGCTTGTACTTGGGAAATTTTGGACCAGAGTTTCTTCTGTATGTTTTAGCTCTCTGTGGACACTTTAGCAGTACAATAAAAAATGGAGTTAATTTGAATCTCCAGAATGAAACCAAAAAATGCGATTCTCTCCTTTCGCTTTCACACCCATGTCAAGGAAAGCCTGGGTACCAAATTGTGTTACCTCCTTCCTTGAAAAGAACTGAGAGACAGACAAAAATGACAGATAGCAAATCCAGATGAGCAGTGACAAGCTGTTCATTTTACTTCACAGGCTGGGTGGTTTGGGCCCAAGAATTTTTCCCACAGCTCTGTGCTACAGGTACATGACTGTCAATTTAAAAAGGAAATCGTCAGAGTGTCACTTCTTTGAAAACAAGGTAGGAACTAAAATATTTCAGTTTCAGGCTATTTTTCACACACTAAAAATATCAAGTGGAATAAGAAATTTCACATCCATTGATTTTTCATCACAAGTCAATCCTCAGCGTGCTGAGTCCGAAAAACCAAAAATACACTGTTTAGCTCAGATACACTCCAGTCGTGCACAGAGGACTAGTTCAGGCATTGTGCTTGGTGCAAAGGTCTCTGGTCTCAAAGTTTATAATCCCATTGGCAAACCGAAGCGTAGTCCCCAGAATATGAAACAGTGACACTGGACACTGTACAGTTAAAAATCAAATGCGTGAGGGCTTCTGCTTCCAGCCAAGAAGCAATAACAACAGGGACCACATTTACCCTTCCACCTGAAACAACAGAGACCAAACCGACACTGGTTTTTAAGACGGTGGATATCAAGCAACGAAAAAATGAGAGGTGGAAAACACATGTGCTGAGCCCTGTGCTTGCTCCTGCTCCCTGCCCGAAGAGTTTCCAGGCTACAGCGCAAGGAAGATGTGTTAAGTTTGCCAGAGCTGCTGTAAGAAAGTACCACACATTGGGTGGCTTAAATGACAGAAATTGATCGACCACAGTTCTGCAGGCCAGAAGTCTGAAATCAAAATGTCAGCAGCATTGGCTCCTTCCAAAGGCTGTGAGGGAGAGTCTGTTCCGGCCTCTTTCCTCGCTTCTGGGTGCCCTGGCGTTCCATGGCTTGCAGATGACCATCTTCTCCCTGTGTTCTCCCGTGGTCTTCCATCTGTACACGTCTCTGTCCAAGTTTCCTCTTCTTACAAAGACACTGGTCCTATTGGATTAGGACCCATTCTAAAAAGTTCATTGTAGCTCGATTACCTCAATAAAGACCCTATTTCCAAATCAGTTACATTCTGAGGTACTGGGGGTTAGGATTTCAACATATTTTTGGGAATGGGATCATTTCAACCTAAAATAGATAGGGACCCCAGAGAGAATCTGGTGGACTCTCTGAGTTGAAGAGATAAAGCAAGATTCCAGGGACACCAAGGCTGCCAGAGTTTGCGAGTCAGAGTATCAGAGAGGAAACAGCTGCACAGAGAGAAGCCCTGGGGTCTGCATTGGGTCCCCTGCATTATTTAACAGAATTTGATCAGCACATGCATGTGAGGAAGCTATCCAAGACCGGGGAAAGATTATTCAACAGACTTAGAGGAAACCGTGCCCAGTACCACACAGGGCCAGGATAGTGCCTGTTCCTACCAGCCAGATTGGAAAAACTCATAATTTACAGGGCATTGGGTAGATGACTAAGGAAATTCTTGCCTCAGTATTGGTGGGTAATTAGCTAAGCTCTACTCCAGAGCCACCTAACAAATCTTAAAATCAAAACCCCAAGAGATCGAACTGTTTCCAAGTAACTTAACTCATCCCAGAACAAAGCTCAAAAATATTTATAGCAACACATAAGTCTTCATCACCCAACAAAGTAAAATTCACAATGTCTGGCATCCAATTAAAGATTACCAGGCATGCAAAAGAGCAGAAAAATATGACTTATAATGAGAATAGTCAATCAATGAAAACCAATCCAGAACTAACACAGATGTTAAATTAGCACATAGGGCACTAAAACAGTTATTATGGCCGGGCGTGGTGCCTCACCCTTGTAATCCCAACACTTTGGGAGGCCAAGGCAGGCAGATCACCTTAGGTCAGCAGTTTGAGACCAGCCTGGCCAACATGGTGAAACCCCGTCTCTACTAAAAATATAAAAATTAGCTGAGTGTGGTTGTGGACACCTGTAATTCCAGCTACTTAGGAGGTTGAGACAGGAGAATTGCTTGAACCCGGGAGGTGGAGGTTGTGGTGAGCCAAGATCATGCCAGTGCACTCCAGCCTGGGAGACAGAGAGAGACTCCATCTCAAACAAACAAAATCCAGTTATTATAACTGTATTCCATAGGTCCGAAAAGTTAAGTCAGGCAGATCAAGCTCCTAGAGATGAAAATTCAGTGTTTGAGGTGAAAAAAATAGATAAAGATTAGACATTGCAGGTGAAAAGATTAATGATGTTGAAGACATAGCAACAGACACTATCCAAAATGAAAGAGAAAAATTAGTTTTTTAAAAATGAAAAAAGCACCAGTGAGATGTGGGACAACTTCAAGCAGCTGAATATACCTGTAATTAGAGCTCCCAAAGAAGGAGAGAGAGAGAGATCCAGAGAGAAATATAATATTTGAAGAAATAGTGACCAAAAACTTTCCAAACTTGACAAAAACCATAAACCCACAGATCCAAGATTAACAAACCCCAAAGACAAGAAGCATGAACAAGGAACACCAAGACATGTCCTAATCAAATTGCTCATACTCAGTTATACAAAGAAAATCTTAGAAGAGCCAGAGAAAAAAGACATATTAAGTACAGAAGAATAAAAATAAGGATAACAGTGATATCTTGTCAGAATCCAGAAGCAGACCCACAGGTGCATGCAGCTGCTTGTTGACAAAGGCCATTGAGTAGTGAAAAGATAGACTCTTTCTTTCTTTCTTTCTTTCTTTCTTTCTTTCTTTCTTTCTTTCTTTCTTTCTTTCTTTCTTTCTTTCTCTTTCTTTCTTTCTTTCTTTCTTTCTTTCTTTCTTTCTTTCTTTCTTTCTTTCCTTCCTTCCTTCCTTCCTTCTTTCTTTCTTTCCTTCTTTTTCCTTCTTTCTTTCTCTTCCTTCCTTTCTTCCTTCCCTCTGTCCCTCCCTCCTTCCCTCCCTCCCTCCCTCCTTCCTTCCTTCCTTCCTTCCCTCCCTCCCTCCCTCCCTTCTTTCCTCTCTCTCTCTTTCTTTCTTAGAGCCTCACTCTGTTTCCCAAGCTAGAGTGCATTGGCGCTGTCATAGCTCACTGTAACCTTAAATTTCTGGGCTCAAGCAATCCTCCTGCATCACCCTCCCAAGTAGCTAGGACTACAGGCATGTGCCATCACACCCAGCTAATTTTTTTATTTTTATTTTTGTAGAGATGGGGTCTCACATGGTTACCCAGGCTGGCCTTGAACTCCTGGGCTCAAACAATCTACCTGCCTTGGCCTCCCAAGTGTTGGGATTACAGGCATGAGCCACCATGCCTGTCCAAAGATTGTCTTTTCAACAAATGGAACTTAAAATTGTTTCATAAGGAAAAATTTAAACTTTGAGCTATACCTCACACTATATACAGAAAGTAACTCAACTGGAATCTGCTGATGAGGAAAAAAAGAAAAAAAAATAACTCAAAGTGGACTTATAAGATAGATAGGGACAGACACCACAGATGTACCCACATCTTAGATTTATTCTCATAACATCATGAGATAATGCCTTATTCTCTTGGCTTCTCTAAATAAATTTTTGAACGAAGCATTTTTTAATGACTTGCTAAATGTTCAGTATTTAGGTTAAGATATTCATGAAATGGGTATGTATAGTGCAAATACCCCCATTTTGCAGATCACAAACCAAAATCAGTAAGTTGACACACTTTATGTGTTTTATGGCAGAAATTTAGATCACTTTTGGCACAAGCGTTCTAGAAGTTTGTCACTGGAGCCTGTGGAATTTAAATCAACTATCCCAGATGAAATACAATTGACTTTATCCTTGTAAAAGTTGTATTTTAGGCTCTTTCTGGAATTTGAAAGCTGTAGTTTCAGTCACTGAGAAAACAGAAAATCCTGTTGGTGGTTACATGGGCAGACACATTAACAATCTTAGCATTGGAGTCAATCCGAACTACCCCTTTAACAGTTCAGAGGCAGAGTTCCCACACCATTCTGAGAAACAGTCTTAATGAGGGGAAAATCAGTTATTTAAAAAGTAAATTGTATCCAGGAAACAGCAAAGAACTTTACAGCAAGTCTTCTCTGTCCTTTGAGCTGTTATTGAGACACCACTTTTAGATGTGGTGGTCCATCACCCGGTAATATGGCCCCATTAACCTCCTGAGGGCTGAACTTGGTGCTTAAGCAAGAAATCTTTTGCTTCATCCAAGCTGGCCTAATTTGCCCAGCGTGGCAGTGAGGCAGGAGCTGAATTCATTTTAAAATCACAGCCCATTAGGGAGAATTACGCCATGATGCGTTAATGCCAGGCACTTGAGATGTTTACTCTTTTCATTAAAAATTTTTCTTCTTAAATATTTAATGCTAAGGGATTTTCATTTAAATGTATCATATAAAGTGCAATGGCTGACATGGCAGGACTTGTTCATTGCATTATATTAGGTGTTGGTACTACTTTAACATTTTATCCTATAAATCCAGAGAGGTCTAGTGGACAGGACACAAGAGTTATAACCCCAATTTTGACATCGTCCTCTGCAGCCTTGGGCAAGTGCCACTAATCTCTTGTCTTTGTTTCAATATCTATAAAACAAGCATCACAATTTACTGAGCCCCACCAGAATACAATGAACTATAACTAATTAGTGTTTACACTCTGGTCTGATGAAAGGCATTAAATGTTATTGTTGTTGTATTATTTTGCAAATGATTGCTAAGTTTGACATCAGAAGCAATTGGCTTGTTCTAGAAGAGCTTTCTGATGAAATCAGAACTTGCAAAAAAGACACAGCTCACTTCTTGTCAATGGATTTCCTTCTTCAAAATAATCAAATATAGTGTGTTCAATATAAAGTGGGTGAAGCATCACTGTGCACAATAAGACTTAGGAGGTGATTAATTATACATTCAGACATTTGGGGACTGACACATAAAATACAACAAAGAATAATGAGGGGGCAGCGGGCTGGGGGGTGACAGTGCAGAGGGTGGGAGCAGCCCACCGACCCTGCCCCATATGGACTGCTGTGCTCTCCCAGGCTCTTTCTGGGAATGCTACAGTGAGCAGAAGGATGGCTTTGGTACCTTTCTTCAGCTCCTTTCTGTCACAAACTTATCATTTTGCACTAAGAACATGCTTGAGCCATGTCCAACTGGCACATAACAAATGAAGCTCTAGGTGAATCGGGTGAACTAAAGAACTGAAAAACCACAGGTCACAAGATCCTACCTCGTTGCCAATTAGCCTGTGGTTAGAACAATTTTCTCAGCCATCTCCACTCTCACTTGGAAATAGAAAATTAGTGAAGCAGGCGAGACAAGAGATCAAACAGAGCGTCTTTTAATCACTTTTAAGGAAGCGGACAATAGTATCATTAAAAATAAGCAATGCATTCAAAGGACATTTTAAAAATTTAAAATTTAAAAAGCAAATGGGTAAACTTTTAAAATTTATTTACAAGAGTAGTCATGAATGTAATGGAAAACTAAATCAAACAATTGAGAAACTAAGAATTTGAGACAGGTGCAGTGGCTCACACCTGTAATCCCAGCACTTTGGGAGGCTGAGGTGGGAAGATTGCTTGAGGTCAGGAGTTTGAAATCAGCCTGGGAAACATTGTGAGACCCCAACTCTACAAACAAATTTTTAAAAATTAGTCAGGTATGGTGGTGCACACCTGCAGTCCCAGCTACTTGGGAGGCTAAGGTGGGAGGATCACTTGAGTCTGGGAGTTCGAGGCTGTGGTGAACCAAGATCACACCACTGCACTCCAGCCTGGATGACAAAGTAAGACCCTGTCTCAAAAAGTAAATGAATTAACCCCATCAAAAAGTGGGCAAAGGATATGAACAGACGCTTCTCAAAAGAAGACATTCATACAGCCAACAGACACATGAAAAAATGCTCATCATCACTCACCATCAGAGAAATGCAAATCAAAACCACAATGAGATACCATCTCTCACACCAGTTAGAATGGCAATCACTAAAAAATCAGGAAACAACACATCCTGGAGAGGATATGGAGAAATAGGAACACTTTTACACTGTTGGTGGGACTGTAAACTAGTTCAACCATTGTGGAAAACAGTGTGGCGATTCCTCAAGGATCTAGAACTAGAAATACCATTTGACCCAGCCATCCCATTACTGGGGATATACCCAAAGGATTATAAGTCATGCTGCTATAAGGACACATGCACACGTATGTTCATTGCAGCACTATTCACAATAGCAATGACTTGGAATCAACCCAAATGTCCATCAGTGACAGACTGGATTAAGAAAATGTAGCATATATACACCATGGAATACTATACAGCCATAAAAAAGGATGAGTTCATGTCCTTTGTAGGGACATGGATGCCACTGGAAACCATCATTCTCAGCAAACTATCGCAAGAGCAGAAAACCAAATACCACATGTTCTCACTCATAGGTCGGAATTGAACAATGAGATCACTTGGACACAGGAAGGGGAACATCACACACCAGGTCCTATTGTAGGGATGGGGGATGGGAGGAGGGATAGCATTAGGAGATATACCTAATGTAAATGACGAGTTAATGGGTGCAGCACACCAACATGTCACATGTATACGTATGTAACAAACCTGCACGTCGTGCACATGTACCCTAGAACTTAAAGTATAATAATAAAAAAAAAGTAAATGAATTTTAAAAAATAAAAGAATTCAAAAACTTCAAGGAGTAACATGACTGTTCAATATGGGAAATTACCAGTCAATGAAAATATGACACTGCCTAGGCTTAAAAGCCACATGTGACAAGGAAAAAGAGGTGTAAATACATCCTCCAATATGTGATCAGTGACTGAAATTCGGGTGAGTGGGGACATATTATAGAAGGAAGGACCTAAGCATTATAAGACACTATATTTATTGTTTGGAAGAAAGAGAATAAAAGAGAAAGAATTACATATACTTAACATCCTAGAATTTATGTTTTCATTCGTGCAACAGATATTTTTGGTGCACATCATAGGATAGGTTGTCCTTGCCCTCAGCTAGCTCAGCCAAAAGGAGAAATGGCTGTGTGAACAAGTATCTATATGTTACATGCTATAATAGAGGTGTGAGGTTTGTCAAAGGAGGTGTCTAGCCAGGCACGTTGCTCATGCCTGTAATCCCAATTACTCAGGAGGCTGAGGCAGGAGTATCACTTGAGACCAAAGTCACCAGCCTTGGCAACACAGCAAGATCCCATCTCTAAAAAAATTATTTTAAATTAGCCTGGCTTAGTGGCTTGCACCTATGGTATCAGCTGCTGAGGAGGCTGAAGCCAGAGGATTGCTTGAGCCCTGGAGTCAGAAGTGAGAGTGAGCTATGATTGTGCCACTGCACTCCAGCCTGGGCAACAGAGCAAGACCCTATCTCTTAAAAAAATAAAAAAGAAAGAAAGGGGCTAGGTCTGCCCAGATAGGGACAAAAAACTTTTCCAGCTAAGATTATATTTGGTCTGGGTCTTGAGAAATAGATGAGTTTAGGAGTTTACTAAGCTGACAAAAAAAATAGGCATTTTAAGGTGAAGGAATAGCACATGCAAAAGCACTGTGTCCTTGATCTAATTCCATAGTGAACACTGTCTCCCATAGCTTAGTGGCTTAAAGCAGCAACCACTCTTTATGTTACACGAGTCTATGTGTCAGCTAAGCCATTGTACTGATCTGAGCCTGACTCAGCTGATCTTGAATGGGCTGGCACAGAGCTGAGGTCGGCCAGCAGGTCAGCCAAGGGCTGGATGGTTAGAACTGGACTTGACTGGGATGATGTGCAGCACTGCACTTGGCCTCTCATCGTCTAGCAAGATAGCCCAGGCTTATTCTAATGACAGAGACAGGTTCAAGAGATCGCTGAAGCACACAGGCCTCTTTAGGCTCTCACTCAGAACTGGCATGTAGTTATTTCACACATATTCCATTGCCCCAGCAAGTCACGAGGCCAGCCCAGATTCAAAGACTGGGGTACTGGACCCATCTCTTGATGGAAGGAGCTACAAAGTGTAAACCAAAAATAAAATTCAAAGGCCCCCCAACTGTCTGAATGAACCCCTCCTCTTAGCCAAGGGCATTCCAAAGTTAACGTAATCATATCCTCCTCCCTTTTGAAATTCGGGAAAAGCCAACTGGCATTAACATCAACACAGACCTTAAGAAACGTTTACAAACTAATCTCTCTGAAGCCTGCTACCTGCAGGCTTCATCTGCATGATAAAACCTTGGTCTCCCCAACCCCTTACCTTAACCCAGACATTTCCTTCTATTGATAATAACTATTTCAACCAATTGCCAATCAGAACATTTTTAAATCTACCTATGACCTGAAATCCCCTGCTTTGAGCTGTCCCACCCTTCCAAATTTAACCAATGTAAGTCTTACATGTACTGACTGATGTCTCCCTAAAATGTACAAAGCAAGCCACGCCCCAACCACCTTGGGCACATGTTGTCAGGACCCCTTAAGGCTGTGTCACAGGCGTGTCCTTAACCTTGGCAAAATAAACTTTCTAAATTGATTGAGACCTGTCTCAGATACTTTTGGGTTCACAAAAGTCACATTGCAAAAAGAAGGGTAAACAATTTTTGTAATCGATCTACTACAGTTACTAAGATGTTAAAAAAAAGTTTGTGTATATATATGTGTGTGTGTGTGTGTGTGTGTGTGTATAGTGTATTTAGGGGGAGTGGAGAGGACAGGATTTAGGTATGGCTTGAGCAAAAATTTCAAGTAGAGAGAGAGAGAGACAAACAGAAGCTACAGCTATAACAGTGGTCTAGGGCCAGGTCAAGAATGAAACTTGGAAACCACAGGTAGGAGTTGGAAATTTTTTCTGGAGGCAATTGGAAAGCCATTGAAGCTTTGATGGGATTACATACTTATTTCAGAAAAGATATAATGAAAATTTTTTCTGAAGGGAAGAGATTGGAATTAAAAAAAACACACACACAGTTAAGAAGCTACAGTACCGTAGTAATTCAGGTGAGAAGCTATAAGGACTTGTATAAGGGAGGAATGGCAAAGGAAATATGGTGATACATTTGGGGAAATGTTGGGGCAAAATTGACAGATTGAATGTGTGTCTGTAACTAATTTGTTGTCTCTCTTCTTTTTTCATAATAAGACCCTCAATTTTAGTGAGCCCATGTTGACTTAAAATAAAGACCACATCTCCCAGCTTCCCTTGCAGCTAAGTGAGACTATACGAGTACATCCTGATCAATGGAACAGAAACAGATGTGTCATGTGGTGATTTCCTGGACCTTCACTAAAAGACAGCTGAGGCATGCCCTTTGTCTATTTCTTTTTCCTTCTTCTACCCTATTACCTGGAACACAATAATCCGTTTTGGGGACAGGAGAATAAAGGCTATACTGTGAGGATGGCAGAGTAGTGAGCTAGAAGGAACCTGAGTTCCTAAAGAGGTAATAAAGTCATCAAGTCAGCCCTGGACTGCAGGCCTACATCCTGAATTTCTTTAATTTTTTTAAACTTTTATCTTAGGTTCAGGGATATATGTGAAGGTTTGGTATACAGGTAAACTCGTTTCACAGGGATTTATTGTACAGATTATTTCATCACCCAGGTATTAAACCCAGTATCCAAGAGTTATCTTTCCTGCTCCTGTCCCTCCTCCCACCCTTCACCCTCAAGTAGACTCCAGTGTCTGTCGTTCCTTTCTTTGTATTCATGAGTTCTCATCATTTATCTCCCACTTGTAAGTGAGAACATGCAGTATTTGGTTTTCTGTTCCTGTATTAGTTTGCTAAGGATAATAGACTCCAGCTCCATTCATGTTCCTGCAAGACATTACCTCATTTTTTATGGCTGCATAGTATTCCTTGGTGTACATGTACCACATTTTCTTTATCCTATCTGTCACTGATAGGCTTTTAGGTTGATTCTATGTCCTTGCTATTGTGAATAGTCCTGCAGTAAACATTTGTGTGCATGTGTCTTTATGGTAAAATGATTTATATTCCTCTGGGTATATACCCAGTAATGGGATTGCTGGGTCAAATGGTAGTTCTGCTTTTAGCTCTATGAGAAGTTGCCATACTGCTTTCCACAATGGTTGAACTAACTTAAACTCTCACCAACAGTGTATAAGTGTTTCCTTTTCTCCACAACCTTACCAGCATGTTATTTTTTTGACCTTTTAATAATGGCCATTCTGACTGTGTGAGATGGTATTTCATTGTAGTTTTGATTTGCATTTCTCTAATGATCAGTGATATGGAGCTTTTTTTCAAATGTTTGTTGGCCACATGTATGTCTTCTTTTGAAAAGTGTCTGTTCATGTCCTTTGCCCACTTTCTAAGGGGGTGGTTTGTTTGTTTCTTGTAAATTTGTTTAAGTTCCTTATAGATGCTGGATATTAGACCTTTATCAGATGCATAGTTTGTAAATATTTTCTCCCAATCTGTAGGTTGTCTGTTTACTCTATTGATAGCTTTTTTTTTTTTTTTTTTTTTTTTTTTGGTGTGTGCAGAAGCTCTTAAGTTTAATTAGATCCCATTTGTCAATTTTTGCTTTTATTGTGATTACTTTTGATGTCTTTGTCATGAAATCTTTATCTGTTCCAATGTACCGGATGGTATTGCCCAGGTTTTCTCCTAGGGTTTTTATAGTTTTTATAGTTTTATATAGGTGTATTTATTTATTTATTTTCTTTTTTTGAGACGCAGTCTCACTCTGTCATTCAGGCTGGAGTGCAGTGGCGCAATCTCAGCTCACTGCACCCTCTGCCTTCCGGGTTCAAGCGATCCTCCTGCCTCAGCCTGCCAAATAGCTGGGATTAGAGGCACGTGCCACCACACCTGGCTAATTTTTGTATTTTTAGTTGAGATGGGGTTTCATCATGTTGGCCAGACTGGTCTTGAACTCCTGGCCTCAGGTGATCCACCCACCTCGGCCTCCCAAAGTGCTGGAATTACAGGCGCAAGTCACAGTGCCTGGCCTACATTTAAGGCTCTCTCTCTCTCTTTTTTTTCAAAAAAACAGGGTCTCACTCCAGTTGCTCAGGCTGGAGTTGCAGTGTGGCAATCTTGGTTCACTGCAGCCTCGACCTCTTGGGCTCAGGTGATTCTCCCACCTCAGCCTCCCAAGTAACTGGGACTAGAGGCATGCACCACCACGACTGGCAAGTTTTTTATATTTCTAGTAGAGACAAGGTTTCACCATGTTGCCCAGGCTGATCTCAAACTCCTGGACTCAAGCAATCCACCTGCCTCAGCCTCCCAAAATGCTGGGATTACAGGTGTGAGCCACCAGGCTTAGCCTACATTTAAGTCTTTAATCTATCTTGAGTTGGTTTTTGTATATGCTATATGGAAGGGGGTCAGCTTCAATCTTCTGCACATGACTAGCCAGTTATCCCAGCACCATTTATGGAATAGGAGTCTTTTCCCCATTGCATGTTTTTGTCAGCCTTGTCGAAGATCAGATGGTTGTAGATGTGTGGCCTTATTTCTCAGCTCTCCATTCTGTTCCATTGGTCTATGTGCCTGTTTTTGTACCACTACCATGCTGTTTTGGTTACTGTTGCTTTGTAGTATCAAATGAAAGAGAAATAAACTATTATTCTCTCACATTTAGGCCCTTTGTTCTTTAGGATCTTTGTTATTCACAGGTGAGCCTATGCTGAACTGATACAGCTGTGTAAGGAGAACTTAAGTTTATGTGGATCATGATGTTATTAACCCAGGAGGAGGAACAGGTCTCTAAGGGGAATTTATGAGATCTATCATGTAGTTGATAAGTTCCTGATGCCTGTGGAAGAAACAGATAAAGACCTTTACCTCTGGAGAGAGGAATTGTGTGATGAGACTCTGGAAGAGGGGCCTGGATGACTTAATCTGATACTAAAAACACTTTTGAATCTTTGGTATTTTATACCATTTGCTTGTTGCGCCTAAGCATAAATAATTAAATATTTTCAAAAAAATGAAAGAGGAGAGAACAATTCCAAGCTTATTCTATGAAGTCAGTATTACTCTGATAAAAAAAATCAGATAAATCCCTCACAAGACAGGAAAACTATACCCACATTTCTTATAAATATAGATGTAAAAATTTTCAACAGAATACAAATGGAACCCAGAAAAATATGAAACCATGATCAAATGAGATGTATCCCAAGAAGGCAAGGTTGGTTTAACTTGAAAATCAATCATGTCATATATCATACTAATAGAATAAAGGACAAAAATCACAAACATTTCAATTGACACAGAAAAATCAGTTGGCAAAATTCAACACCCTTTCATGATAAAAACACAAAACAACTTCCTCAACCCAATGAAAAGACATTTATGAAAACCCCACAACTAACATCATACTTAATTGTGAAAGACTAGACACTTTCTCCTAAAGTCAGTAACAAAAGAAGAATGTCTGTTCTCATCACTTCCATTCATCATAGAAGTGTAGTTGGAGGTTCTGGTAAAGGCAATTAGGCAAGAAATTGAAATAAAGGCATAAATATGAGAAAGGAAGAAGTAAAACTATCCTCAGGTGACATAAATTTTTATTATATAAAGTACTAAGAAATCCACCAAAAATGATCTAAACAAGCGAGTTCTGCAAGGTTGCATGATACAAGATCAATACTAAAAATCAGTTGTATACACTAATAATGAACAATACAATAATAAAATTAAGTAAACATTTCCATTTACAATTGCAGCAAAAAATCTAAGAATAAAGTTAATAAAGGAAATGCAACATTTGTAAACTGAAAACTACAAATTATGTTGAAGAAAATTGAAGACCTAAAGAACTGGAAAGGCATACTATGTTTATGGATTGGAAGACATAGTATTGTTAAGATGGCAGTGCTCCCCAAGTTGATCTGCAGATTCAGTGCAGAATCATGGCTGTGTTTGTTGCATACAATCTTGAAAAGGAAGAACAAAGTTGGAATACTCACACTTCCCTCAATTTCAGAACTTAATAAAGGCTCCAGTAATCATAAAGATAGATATATAGATATGATGCTGACATAAGGATAGTTGTATAGATTAATAGAATGGAACTGAGAGTCCAGAAGTATGCCTTTACATTTATGGTCAATTGAATTTCTAAAAGAGCACCAAACAATTTAATGGAGAAGGATAGTCTTCAACAACTTTTGCTGGAACAACCGGATATCTACATGTAGAAGAATGTGACAAAAATGAAATAAAAGCCATCATACGTTGTACCATTTATAAAATTATTACATACAAAAAAAACTCATAACTAATTCTAAGAGCTAAGATAGTAAAACTCTTAGAAGAAAATATTGAACTAAATCTTTGTGATCTTGTTTTTGTCAATAGTATCTTAGATGTGATACCAAAACACAAGTAACAAAAGAAAAAATAGACAATTTGGACTTTATCAAAATTAAAAACGTTCTTGCTACAAAAGATATCATGAAGAAAGTGAAAAGACAGCCCACAAAATAGGAAAAAATATTTACAAGTCATAATATGATAAGAGATTTGCATCCAGAATATATAAAGAACCCTCACAACTCAACAATAAAAACAAATAAACCTATTTAAACTGGGCAAATAATTTAAAGAGAGATTTCTCCAAAGAATATATATGAATGAGCAATCAGCACATATAAAGATGCTCAATCTTATTAGTCATTTGGGAAATGCAAATCAAAACTACAATGAGATACTCACACCCACTTAGGATAGCTATATAATTTAAAACACAGACAATAACAAGTGTTGGTGAGGATGTGGAGAAATAGGAATTCTCAAACACTGCTGATGGGAATGTAAACTTGTGAAGCTGCTTTGGAAACAATTTTGAAGTTCCTCAAAAAAGTTAAACATAGTACTACCATAAGACCCCGCATTTGTACTCCTAGAAAATCAAAAACAGATGTGTGTGTGTGTGTGTGTGTGTAAAAAGAGAGAATTGAAAATATATATCCATACAAAAGCTTATACATGAATGTTCATTCTAGCATCATTTATAATAGTCTTAACAGTGAAAACAATGTAAGTGTCCATCAGCTAATGACTGGATAACAGAAGAGAGTACATCCCTACATGGAATATTATTCAGCCATGAAAACAAATGAAGTTCTGATACATGCAACAATATGGATGAACCTTGTAAACATGCTAACTTCAAGAAGCCAAACACAAAGGTCATATATTCTATGATTCCATCTACATGATATGTCCAGAATAGGTACAGGATTCATAGAGACAGCAAGCTGATTGAGTAGTGGTTGCTAGGAGTTGAGGGGAAGGCAGAATGGGGAGTGATTGTCAATGAATACAGTGTCTTAGAATCAGCCTTGGAACCCATCATTTCTCCAAGAAGTCCTGGTTTCTTGCACTGAGCAGTAGTATCTAGAAGCCAAGGGCCAGGTGAGGTGGCTCACACCTGTAATCTCAGCACTTTGGGAGGCCAAGGTAGGCAGATCTCTCGAGGTCAGGAGTTCGAGACCAGCCTGGCTAACATGATGAAACCCTGTCTCTACTAAAAATACAAAAACTAGTTGGATGTGGCAGCGGGCCCCTGTAATCCCGGCTACTTGGGAGGCTGAGGCAGGAGAATTGCTTGAACCAGGGAGGTGGAGGTTGCAGTGAGCCAAGACGGTGCCATTGCACTCCAGCCTGGGTGACAGAGCAACATTCCAAACAAAACAAAACAAAACAAAACAAAACAAAAACCAACCAAGACCTCAGTACTAGGTATGTTCATTTGCTACTGGTGTGTTGTTGCTCCCAGATTCTCTCAGTGGAAAGAGTTAGGAAGTATATATGTACATACACATAGTCATTGGCACCTTTTGTTTCCAAAAAATACCCATTTGTTTTTATATCTGCTTATCTTGCAAAACTTTAGGTCATACCAATACCTCCAATTCCAGTCCCTCATCACAGGGTAGTTGTCTCCCACCCTATATGATACAGGATATTATCTGATCAGTCCTCTGTATGTAATCAATATTGCCAGTGCTGCTCTTCCCTGCCCAATGCCCTCCTCTCAGTCTCCACACCTCAAGTTGGTTCCTTCCTCCCATGTGCACGTCATCATCACCTTGCTCAGGCCCCAGCAGCCCACACCAGGCCACTCCTTTATGGGGTGCCCTTGTGCTTTCACCCCAGGCTCTAACTTTCATCTCAGTATCCCCTCTTTGGGGGTACTCTCCTCAACTTGCCTGGGCTCCAGTGACCTGAGCCAGTCTTCCCCTCCCACATGGAAGTCCTCCTCACCCATGGGACTCCTATTCCTACAACAAGCAGCCTTCCTACACATATATTCTCTTTACCCACTGAGACTCCAGTGCCTTCTCAGGGTCACTGCAGCTTCCCCAAAGCAGGCCCAGATGACAACTTGGCTCTGCTCTAGTGGTGTTACAACCAAATTTTTCAAGAAGGAAAGTGGATGAGAAAGAGGAAATCAAAGAGTCATTTGTGATTTTAAGAACTCTTTCATCAGCAATTCCAACTAACATGTCTTAGATTAACAGAGATGGAACTCAAGACTTGAAGAGAGAATAATGTTTAAAACAAACATTATAGATTGTAGTAACATTCTTAACAACAGTAGCAATGGCTACCTGTCATTTAGTAAACTATTACTATGTGCTCAGCACATTGATTTAATCCTCACAAAAACCTTGTAAATTGAATATTATCTCCATTTTTCAGAAGAAGAACCTGATACTTAAGGTGGTAAACCAGCTTAGTCAAGATTACCCAACTCTTGTTGGTAATGTAGAGTCCAAATGCAAATCTATTGGAATTCAAAGCATCAGTTGTTTAACCACTAAACTCCCTCACCAGAAATCCCTTGCCAGGTACACATGAGTCAGAATTAGTGTTTAATTAGAATTAAGTCCCCTCGGGCTGCCATAACAAAGTATCACAGACTGGGTGACTTAAACAACGGAAATTTATTTTCTCACAGTTCTAGAGGCTGGAAAGTCCAAGAGTAAGGTCCTACAGGGTTCACTTTCTGGTGAGAGCTCTCTTTCTGTCTTGTAGATGGTCACCTTTTTTTACTATGTGTTCAAATGACCTCTTCTTTGTGCACACAAAAAGAAGAAAGAAGAGAGAGAGAGAGCTTTCTGGTATATCTTCCTATAAGGGCACTAATCCCATCCTGAAGGTCTCACCCTCATGACCTTACCTAACCCTAGTTACCTTCCAAAGACCCCATCTCCAAATATTATCACAGGCGACTTAGGGCTTCAACACATGAATCTGTGGCAGATACAAACATTCAGTCCATTACAATTAGGATTACATTACTTTATTTTTAGTTATTTTTAATTTTTCTTTTGAGACAAAGTCTCACACTGTAACCCAGCTGGAGTGCAGTAGTATAATCATGGTTCACTAAAGCCTTCAACTCTTGGGCTCAAGTGATCCTCCCACCTCCTCAGCCTCCTGAGTAGCTGGGACTACAGGTGCACACTACCACACCTGGCTAACTTTTTAAAATTATTTTTTGTAGAGATAGGGTCTTGCTATGTGCCCAGACTGGTCTTGAACTCATGGTCTCAAGCAGTCCTCCTACCTTGGACTTCCAAAGTGCTGGGATTACAGACATGAGCCAATGTACTCAGCCAAACAGTTCTAATGTTAAAGCTTTGCCTTCTTCAATACAAAACTTAGAACTTTAAGAGGGTCTACTGAAAAGTAAATGGAAGCCCAAGAAGTCCAGCAGTGATGAGCCTCAGGTAGGTGGTGGTGGCACAGTGCGGGGCACCTAGGCACTTCTCTGTGATTGCCCCTCTGTGTGTGGCTTCCTATCCCAAAGTCACTTTGTGGCAGTCCAGCCCCTCCATCCTGCCAGCAAGAAGGAGGAAGGAAAGACATTGCCCACGAGCTATGCAGGCCCCTCCCTCTAGCATCCATTGACCAGAACATAGTCACATGCCAAAGCCTAACTGCAAGGGAAACTAGAAAATGTGATCTTTATTTAGAGGGCCAAATGTTCACCTAAAAATTGGGATTCTGTTTCTACTGAAGAATGGAGACACGTTATTAGAGATACACTTGTGGCTTCTGCCATATCAGAGAAGAATGAAGGAATCCTAAGGAAACCGAGGGCTGAGGTAAATTGGAAATAAGAAATGTATAATGATGCTCAGGACCTATCACAAGAATGGGATAGGAGGTAATGAGAAAGCCTCTTGTGCCAGGCCTGACATCATTCATCAAAGCCCTAAATTTAGACTTTCAACTTAATGTCTAAATAGAGTTATACATTGAGGATAAGGGTGTGTATGAGTCAGGGTTCTCCAGAGATACAGAACCAATTAGATGAAGAGAGGAGAGAGATAAAGAGCAGAAGAGCGGGGAGAGGAAAAGTGGAAGAGGGAGAGGGGAGGAGATGGGGGAGAGGACAATGGAGAGAGAGAGATTTATTCTAAGGGATTGGCTCACATGATTGTGAGGGCTGCTAAGTCCCAAATCTGCAGGTCTGGCGGGTGGGCTGGAAGTTCCAGCAAGACTTGATGTTGCAGCCCAGAGTCCAAAAACAGCCTGGAGATAGAACTACTGCTTCCTGGGGGCCTCAATCTTTTCTCTAAAGGCCTTCACTGACTGGATGAGGTCCACTCACATGATGGAGGGTCATCTGCTTCACTGATTTAAATGTTAATCTCATTCCAAAATACCTTCTCAGCAGCGTCTAGACTGTTGGTTGACCAGACATTTGGGCACCGCAGCCTAGCTGAGTTGACATAAAGTTAGCCATCATGGGGGCCTGCAGATCCAGTAACAGGCTTGAAAGGAGCAGATACTCTCTGATTGCAATGCATTTGTACTGCAGTTACCCGGATCCCCTCACCTAGGGTCTTCTGTGATTTTTGTCTTAACTTCTCTGTCATAGGAACAGCATAATTCTAGGTGCACTATATTCTTAACTTTAAAAGACTTAATTTGTTAAAGATAAACTTTAGGATTTTAAGGAGACCCAATAAAAATCCTTCTCTCCTCCACCTGACTTCTAGACATCAATTAAGAAATAAGTCTGTGCACAAATGCCAAAAGTTTACCATTATTACTAAATAAGCTTATATTACAGAATGCAGCATACATTTACAGACAAGTGGTCTTCCTAATACTCTACTGATTTAGGCTAACTTCCACTCCAGTCACTGGCAGCTCTTGACCTAGGCCTTCCCTAGCAGGAGGAGGAAGGAGCAACCCTTCTAGACTATGGAGCAGAAGAGCACAGAGAAATGCCTGGAGGGCAGAAAAGGAGCTGTCCAAGCCCAGCTGCTTCAAGCTCACCAAGATGGTAAATGATGCCACTTGTTATGCTAATGTGATTTCTTCTTCCACATAAGTGAAGGCATCAAGGATGGGGTTGGAGTATTTCCTCTAAACAAAATATTCCACTATTTTTATAATCCTGTTTTGAGTGCTTCTCCCTCCCTTCTCTTCTTCCTCGTCCTACTCCTCCTCCTTGTCTTCCTCCTCCTCCTCCTTGTCTTCCTCCTCCTCCTCCTTCCTTATGAGAAGCTTCAGAAACAGAAATGTACAGGGCCTCCGTGGCCAAGCTAAATGCTCTGGGCAGTCCAAGAGCAAGAGTGAAGCATGGAAGTGGTGCATTGTTCCAGGCTTGGTGTTAACCTGAGCCATGTGGTGTAACATCAGAGAAATGAAATGACTGACCTTGAAGCCCAGAGGGGGACGAGAGACTGGAGAGACCAGCGTTCTCTTTGAGATTGAACAATAAAGTTAATAGATGTGAGGAAGAGGGAGGGAAGGGGAGAAATTAGCTTCATTGAGCATCAACTGTGTTGCCAGGTGCTTTCAGTCATATACAGCTCACCTTACCATCCTGCAAAATCCTCTGTCACAGACAAAGAATATAAGGCTCAGAAACATAATTTACCTGAGGTCACACAGCCAGCAAGTGGCAGAGCCAATATTTAAACCCAGATCTCTGCTTCTAAAGCTTGCCCCCATTTCCCCATTAGATTAGCTGCTTCCAGGGACATAAGAAAGGTAGAAAATGGGAGGTTACCAAGCAAAGGGGATTATAATGCTTAAGCTTTCAGAGCTGGAGCACTTCCCACTGAAGACAAAATAAAGGATGTGATCATGGGGTTGGGTTGCTGAACTGGATAGAAGTCAAGATCTTTGGAGTAGAGAAGGGCAAGAACATATGGGGCTCATGTTGGATGGGCCATCAGCATCAACAGCGATGGTTTACTAGGCTGGGCTGAATAGAGGTGAGTATGCATGCAAGACAGAAACCCCTGAACAGATGCTGGGGGGAGAACTAGAGATTGGCGGACATGGAGTGATGGGCACAGAGCCCACAGCTTGGTGATCGGAGTCGTGGAACTGTTATAAATGAACAGTCCCAAGGCTACTGCAGAATTTTGAGGTTTTCCTCTTTTTCCTGATTTTCTCAGCAAAGCATATGTTGCCATTTCACTGTCATCTTCTTATACTTCACTGCAGAAGAACTAAATAATTTGAAATATTACTTAAATTATTTTTCTGGTAAAGAAAAAAAACTGTTTCTAACTTTTTGTATTAAAGGGATTTTTTTCAAGGATGGGTTTTAAGAATTAGACAACTCTACTCTTAAGAGATGGGGACTGAGACCTTAATTCTCATAATCAGTAGTGATGAAGCTCTGTATGAGCCATTATTACACATGGTAAAGACTTTCATGAATATGCCCAGGTGTCAGAAGTTGTTACTAGATTAACAAAGTAACTAGTAGTTATAGTTACTTCCACAGTAGCTACAGTGCATGATTTATGCTCTAATGTTAAAAATAGTATTGTATCATGTGTTCAATAGATTCCGGCTAGGCCCCACATTGTGTCTCTTACAGGGACTAATTTTACACAAAAACTGATTTGTAAAAAAATGTTTCCATGTCTAACAGTCCTGATGGTAAACTCCAAATCATGGCTGGTTTGTTTGACGCGCCAGGAGTGCTAATTTATTTATTATACACGCTAAGAGGAATATAAAGTTTGGTGGTTTGAATTAGATAATTTAGTGTCCCCAGATTTTTATTTGATTGCCTTAGGCAGGACTTAAGGGTAACTAGAGAATTTGTACAGCTTACTCTAGGTATGTAGAGTACGGAGGTCTGTTGCTTCCACCCTCTCCTTTTGCACACTTTTTGAGCAGTTTACTACGTATTGCAATTTCTGCAGGAAGGTGGCCATGGTGAAGGCCTTGGGGAAATCCCTGCACCTTGAACAGAATTTGGGATGTGGCTCTGTAGTAAGATGGACTTGCGGTTCAATCCCAGCTCAGGGTCTTTTATTATTATTATTATTGTTGTTGTTATTGTTATTGTTATTATTAGTATTAGTTGGGAGGCCTTGAGCAGAGCAACATGCTTTACCTTGTATCTTCAGCAACCCTTCCTGAAAGGATGAAAGTATCCTTAAAAGATGGGTAAAGAAGATTGAAAATAATTTCGTTATTTAAAGTATTTTCAGGCCCTGCATGGTGGCACATGCCTGTAATCCCAACATTTTGGTAGGCCAAGGCAGGAGGACTGCTTGGAGCCAGGAGTTTGAGATCAGCCTGGACAACAAGGTGAGACCCTGTCTCTAGGGAAAAAATCATAATAATTAGCTGGTGTAGTGGTATGCACTTGTAGTTTCAGCTGTGTGGGAGGCTGAGGCAGGAGAAAGGCTTGAGGGCAGGAACTCAAGCTATAATTGCACCACTGCACTCCAGCCTGAGCAACAGAGCAAGACCCTGACTCAATTGAAAAAAAAAAAATCAGTGATTTTCATATACATTATCTAATCGGAACCACTGATCTTCATATTCCCCTTAGTGCATGTTAGTAATAAGCATTCCTTGGGTGTCAAACAAAGCAGCCATGATTTGGGGTTTACCATCAGGACTATTAGACATGGAAACCTTTAGAAAAAAATTTAGTTTTTACTTAAAATTAGTCCCTGTAAGAGCTACACTGTGGGACCTAGCCAGAATCTTGTGAACACAAGATAAAATGTTATACTTCATGTGTATAATACATTCAGATTTCTGGAGTTAGAAAAACCAAAAATGCATGTAGGCAGTTTTCACCCATAATGGAACATAAACAATAGCCTAAATAATTGAATATTTGCAGGTGCATCATGTAACCTTTTAACATTGTTCTGCAAATAGCTATTCATTTTTCAGCAGGTTAAACTGTACCAGACAAGGGGAAAAGGCCTGGCTAAGTTTATATTTTTTGAGAGAAGCCTTGCTAAAAGAAAACAACCACATGTTTTAAGGTATTGCTTGATCAGCTACCTTTCTAAATAGATAGAGCAATATAAGTCACAATTAGCTTAGGATGCTTTGGGTCACTAATAATAAGAGACTCAGAAATGGTCTAATACATTTCTAACAAATAAGAAAAATGCATTCACAGCCGGGCACAGTGGCTCATGCCTGTAATCCCAGCATTTTGGGTAGCCAAGGCAGGCAGATCATTTGAGATCAGGAGTTCGAGACCAGCTTCGCCAACACGGTGAAACCCCATCTCTACTAAAAATGAAAAAAAAAAAAAAATGAGCCTGGTGTGTTGCCACATGCCTGTAACCCCAGCTACTCAGGAAGCTGAGGCAGAACTGCTTGAACCCAGGAGGCAGAGGTTGCAGTGAGCTGAGACCACTGTACTCCAGCCTGGGCGACAAGTGAGACTCTGTCTCAAAAATAAAATAAAATAAAATAAAATAAAATAATGCATTCACTTATGAAGTACAGAGATAGGGCTGTTCCAGGATTCACTAATTTGGCAACCTAACAACAGAAGCATTGCCTCCTTTCAGTTCTGCCTTCTCAGATCGACTCCCCTCGTGCTCACAAGGTGGCTGCCAATAATCCGGGTACCACATGTAGTTGTGACTTCATGAAGTCAGAGAAGATGCTGTTTCTTCCCATGCATCCGTTTACCAGCAGTCACATATAATAATAGTCTCCCAGTAAACTTGCCTTTCTCTCTCACTGACCAGAATTGCCTTGTGTGCTCATTTCTGGTAGGGGATGGAATAACCATGCTGTGTTTATACCAGTCAAGGTTGACCCACTAGGGGTAGGGAGGGATCTAACCTTCCTTGGTACACACAGCCACCAGATATCTGAATATAAATGGGGTTCTGTTAGCAAGAAAGAAAGGAGAATGGCCAGCGGCTAGGCCATTGATAGTAACTACCGCAGTAGCCAAAATACTTTGAAAGCATTCTTGTGATGTCTTTGATAATGCTTTTCAAGTTTATTTAAAGTCGGAAAGACTTTATATAACTAGCTTTACATTGAGAATTTCAGAAAGCCTGGCTCCACCACTGAGACCTATGCCCCTTTGCTCCAGTTACTTAATTTCTTGAAATCTGTTTCCATAAAATGTGGAAAGTCATAAAATCCCATAGAGATTTCATGAGGATGAAACAAGACCATTTGTGGAAAGTGCTTTACTGAATGGCTTGCATATGATAAATGCTCAATTAATGTTGTTATTCATTCTTCATGCTTTTTAAATGTCCTCCTGTGGCCAATGGCCAATCCAAGGTCCAAGACTGAAAATCTGAGCCACAGGCCTGAGTCTTGTCTCTCTGTTGCCCTCACATTCATGTTACCATCCTGTCCTCCCCCAGGTCTTATCCCACAGCCACAGGTCTAGACAGAGCCTTTAATTATGAGGTCGCCTCATGCAGGTATCTCCCTTCATATCCTCCATTCCCCGACACATAGGCCTAGGAGAGGGATCCTTAGAGAGTATTTATCGCTGCTCTGCTGATTGTTTGCAGTTAGATCAGTGGTTTTCCTCCACTCTTCCTGGGAGCCTAGGGATCTGAGTTCATGCTTCAGTAAGCCAGGCCACATGGACCTCTTCCCTACTTCATCCAAAGCAACACACTGCTCTGTACTGTATATATTAGGGCTTTGTGTTGGATTTTTGTGAAAAAGGGGTTCTGCTCCTTGTAGAAAGTGTGAAAAGCAATGGATTGGATAATGTCTCCAGTGGAGTATCAGGAACCTTCCAGAACCTCTCTCAGCTCTGCAAACTGTCTCCTATCTCATGCAAACTCCAAATGGCCTGAAGTCCCTCCCAAATCAGCGCCTCCTTCTCTATACTGTGCTTCTTTGACAGCCCAGCCTCCAAGAAAATGCTTTCTGGGCCCCTGATAACGGGTGTTGCACATATCAGCTACCTTGTTTCTAATGTCAGCTGTTCCCTAGGCAATTGTCACCCTTCAAAGCTGTGCCCAACTCTTTATTACTCTGCAGAATTGTCACTATTTCATACTTATTGATAAACTCCTGCATTCAAACTCTGTTTTCCACAGAGTACAAATTATTTTTAGCTGATCTGTATTCCAGAAGTTCTCACAGTGTGGTACAGGGTCCCCTGGGGTTCCTAAAAAAAACTACCCAGGGAGTCTGTGAGTCAAAACTGTTTTCACAATAATACTAAGGCATTATTTGTCTCTTTGACTCTCATTCTCCCATAGTTGTAGAGTGGAGTTTTCCAGAGGTCACATGACACGTGATATGACAACAGGTTGAACGCAGAAGTGGTATGAGAATCTAGCTGTCGCCCCTTAAGATGGACATTAAAGAGATTTGCAGAAATGTAAAACAATGCCACACTTTTCACTAAATCTTTTGTTTTAAAAAATATAGGCATTTCCATTACAGTATATTGTGTATCATGACATGTAACTGTTTATTTTTAAATGAATTTTAAAATACATATTATGTTTTCTCAGTTTCAATTTCTTAGAGGATAAATATTGACAGATATAACCCATGACAGCTTTTAGGGGGTCTTCAATAACTTCTACCAAAGTAAAGGCATCCTAAGACCAAAAAGTTTGAGAACTGCTGCTTTCTACTATGCTGTTTCAGTATTTCCCAGTACAGTGCTCTATATTCCACAGTAGAATCTAGAACATTCCACACAAATCCTCTGTGATGGCTGCTAGAAAATGCTCCAAAGCTACTGGAAAATGTATTGTGTCAGAACTGTGCTAGTTTTGTTAGCTTATTTCATATTTTTATAATACCCTTTATTGCAATATAGTCCAGAGATACCCTCAAAGATATTGAGGGCTCAGTTCCAGACCATTACAATAAAGCAAGTCATATGAATGCTTTGGTTTCCCAGTGAATTAAAAGTTATGCTTACAATATACAGTAGTTTATTAAGTGTGCAATAGCATGATGTCTAAAAAAAAGTACATTCCTTAATTAAAAATGCTTCATTGCTAAAAAATGCTAATGTTCATCTGAACCTTTAGCGAGTCATAATATTTTGCTGTGGAGGGTCTTGCCTCAGTGTTGATGGTTGCTGACTGATCAGGGTAGTGGTTGCTGAAGGTTGGAGTGACTGTGGCAATTTCTCTTTCTCTTTTCTTTCTTTTCTCTTCTTTTTCCTTCCTTCCTTCCTTCCTTCCTTCCTTCCTTCCTTCCTTCCTTCCTTCCGTTTCTCCCTCCCTCCCTTCTGCCCTTTCTTCCTTCTTTCTCTTTCTCTCCCTCTCCCTCTTTCTCTCTCTCATTCTCCCTCTCTCTCCCTTTCTTTCTCCCCTCCCCTCCCCTCTCCTCCCCTCCACTCCCCTCTTCTCCCCTCTCCTTCTCTCTCTATCTCTGTCTCTGTCTCTCTCTCTCTCTCTCTTTCTTTTCTTTCTACAGTCTTACACTGTTGCCCAGGCTGGCACCATTATAGCCCACTGTAACCTGGAGCTCACGGGTTCAAGCCGGCCTTGGCTTCCCAAAGTACTGGGATTACAGGTGCACACCACCACACCCGGCCACAATTTCTTAAATTAAGACAGTTATGAATTTTGCCACATTGATTGACTCTTCCTTTTGTGAAAGGTTTCTCTGTAGTATGCAAGGCTGTTTGATGGCATTTTACCCACAGTAGGACTTCTTTCAAAATTGGTGTCAGTTCTCTCATACCCTGCTGCTGCTTTATCACTAAGTTTATGTCATATTCTAAAACTTTTGTTATTGTTTCAGCAAGGATCACAGCATCTTCCCTAGGAGTAGATTTCATCTCAAGAAACCACTTTATTTGCTCATTTATAAGAAACAACTCCACATCTGTTAACATTTTCTCATGAGCTTGCAGCAATTCAGTCACGTCTTCAGGCTCCACTTCTAATTCTAGTTCTCTTGCTATTTCCACTACATCTGCAATTGCTTCCTCTACTGATGTCTTGATGTCTTGAGCCCCTGAAAGTCATTTATGAGGGTCAGAATCACCTTCCTCCAAACTCCTATTAATGTTGATAATTTTCACCTCCTCTCATGAATCATAAATGTTCTTAATGGCATCTAAATGGTGAATCTTTTCTAGAATATTTTCAGTTTGCTTTGCCCAGGTCCATCAGAGGAATCACATAATCTATGGCTGCTATCGCATTATGAAATAGATTTCTTAAATCATAAGACTCCAAAGTCAAAATTACTACTTGATCCATGGGCTACAGAATGGATGTTATGTTAGCAGACATGAAAACGACATTAATCTCTCCTTTGTATACCTCCATCAGTGCTCCTGGGTGACTAGGTGCATTGTCAACGAGCAGTAATATTTTGAAAGGAATCTTTTTTTCTGAGTAGTATATCTCAACAGGGAGCTTAAGATATTCGGTAAACCATGCTGTAAGTAGATGTGCTTTTATTCAGGCTTCGTTTTTCATTGACAGAGCACAGGCAGAGTAGATTCAACATAATTCCTAAGGGTCCTACAATTTTCAGAGTTATAAATGAGCACTGACTTCCACTTAAAATCACCAGCTGCCTTAGCCCCTAACAAGAGAGTCCGCCTGTCCCTTGAAGCCAGGCAGTGACTTCTCTCTAGCTATCAAAGTCCTGGATGGTATCTGCTTCTAATAGAAAGCTGTTTTATCTACATTGAAAATCTGTTTAGTGTAACCACCTTTATTGAAGAAATAGATCTTAGCTAGATCTTCTGGATAACTTGCTGCAGCTTCTCCATCAGCACTTGCTCCTTTACCTTGCACTTTTATGTTATGGAGATGGTTTCTTTCCTCAAACCTCATGAACCAACAACCTGTGCTAGCTTCAAACTTTTCTTCTACAGCTACCTCACCCCTCTCAGCCTTCATAGAATTGAAGCGAGTTAGGGCCCTGCTTTGGATTAGGCTTTGGCTTAAGGAAATGTTGTGACTGGTTTGATCTTCCATCCAGACCGCTCAAACTTTCTCCATATCAGCAATAAGACTGTTCTGCTTTCTTGTTATTTGTGTGTTCACTGGAGTCGCACTTTTAATTTTCTTCAAAATCTTTTCCTTTGCATTCACAATTTAGATAACTTGTGCAAAAGGCTTTCCACCTGGTTCGGCCATCAACATGCCTTCCTCACTAAGCTTCATCATTTCTCGTTTTTTATTTAGACATGTGACTCTTCCTTTTACTTGAACACTTAGAGACCATTGTAGGGTTATCAGTTGGCCTAATTTCAATATTGTTGTGTTTCAGGGAATAGGAGGCCTGAGGAGAGGGAGGGAGACTGAGGAACAGCTGGTTGGTGGAGCAGGCAGAACACAGGCAACGCTTACTGATTAAGTTCACTGTCTTATATGGGTGCAGTTCATGGCACCTCAAAACAATTGCAGTAGTAATATCACGTCATTGATCACAGATCACCATTACAGATCTAATAATAATAAAAAGTTTGAAGAATTATGAGAATTACCAAAACACGACACGAAGATACAAAGTCAGCACATGCTGTTGGGAAAATGGTGCTGATTGATTTGCTAGATGCAGTGTTGCCACAAACCTTTAATTTGTAAAAGATGCAGTATCTTTGAATTGCTATAAAGCGAAATACAATAAAACAATTGAATTGAATTGAAGAGACTGCTTGTTTTGTTTTGTTTTTTAAGAAAAAGGGTCTTCCTCTGTGGCCCAGGCTGGAGCGCAGAGGCCCAATCCTAGCTCACTGCAGCCTTGAACTCCTGGGTTCAAGCCTGCCAAGTAGCTAGGACTATAGGAATGCACCTCCATACCCAGCTAATCTGCTTTGTTTTGTTTTGTTTTAATAGAGACGAGGTCTCACTATGTTGCCCAAGCATACCTGTACTTTTTAAGTTTCGACTATAGTTAATCATATTTGGGAGATTTAAAAATTACTACCACGGAAAATCTGTCCAAAGGGTGCTTATTGTTTTCATTTGCCAATTTTGTTTTTTTTTTAATTAGATGCATCACACAGCGTAATTCAATAAAATATGATACTTTGAATAATAATTGCAAAATATATAATTGGTTCTCTGACTTGGACCATTAAACTGAATGAAATCCCATTTTTGCCTTCTTGGTATTGTATCTGGCCTTTTCCTAGTTAGATAATTATTTATAGTGTGCACACCATTTACCAGACTCTGTGAAAGTTAAAACTAAAAGAAAACTAGAGATCACTGAGTTGAAAACTCTTATTAAAAAATGAACAGAGGCCCCTGCATGTTAATTACCTTGTTTAAAGTCACTCATTAAATAGTTGAACAAAAACTTCTGACTCTAGAATTTATTGCAATGCCTTAGTCAAACACAGAATTCTTTGTACAGGTAGAAAATTCCATTTGGATGGTAACTTTAGGCCTTAAGTATATTACCAATATGGATAGACAATGATCTTACCGTAATTGAAAACTTGTTTGTTAAAAGGCATTAATTGCCAAAAGTATGCTGGTGGCCGAAATGTTCAAAAATGGACCTTCCCAACAGATGGAGGTCCTGGCTACACAGGTGGGGCAGTTAGGGTCCAGCTAAGTTCACTTTTCTCTTTGGCTCCCCAAAGCAACCTCCAGCCTGGTATCGGGGGACAGCATCAGACCAGGGCAAGAGTGGCCTGGAATGCTCATGAGGCATCACCCAAAGTCAGAAGCAGGAAACACCTAGAAGAGGGGCTCCTTGCAATCTAGACCTGCCTGCCACCTTCACAGTCCCTCAGTTCACCCCCACACTCCAGCAGGACTACATGGTCCTCCTACAGGGAGCTGCGCTCTCTGCCTCCCAGTCTTATACATGCCGTTCTCATGCCGTTCTCCACGCCTGCAACACCTTTCTCTCGTATCCCTTTTTCTCCTGATCTGGTTAATTCCTGCCAATTTTCAGCACTCAGTTTATACTTCACCTACTCCGGGAACCCTTTCTTGCCTCAGCCTCCATCATCACACCCTACACAGCCAGTGCAGCGGGCTCCCCTCTCCTAGGTACTCACAAAACACCCTGTGAATACCTGTCTCAGTACTTCTCATCTTCCTCTTGCACTAAAATGAAAGCTCCTTAAAGGCTGGGACTGTGTCTCATTTGTCATGATGCCTCCTGGACCCAGCTCAATGCCTGACACATAGTAATCTCCTCATAAATAGTTGTCAAGTGAATGACTGAAAGAGCTAATGAATAGGAAACCCCCTAACTTAGCACTAACAAACATGTAATGCAAATTACATATGTAGTTTTAAATTTTCTAGTGATCACATAAAAAAGGTTAAAAGAAACAGATAAAATTAATTTTATTAATATATTTTGTTTAACCTAGTACATCACAAAATTATTTTCAATGTGTACTCAGTATAAAACATTGTTAGTGAGATATTTTACCTTTTATTCCCCCAATCTTCAAAATCCAGTCTGTATTTTATACTTGCAGCACATCTCAATTTGTCTTGCCACATTTCATGGCCAGTGGCTACTGTATTGGGTAACATAGGTGGATCCACGCCAAGAAATATCTGTTCCGGGTATTGCCAGCACACTTGATGAGCCCTCAAAGCCCTCACTCCAATCCCAATATTGCCTCAGAACCCTGGTCTTTCCTATGAGAAATGACTTCGAATACACACAACCTTCTGGTCTGGCACCAAACCCAGCTGGATTCTAGAAAATACAAAGACGGCCACTCTATAGGATTTATGTCTTGATCTGTGGACTGATGTTAACATGAGGATGCAAAACAACAGACCCAGCTCAAAATCAAGAAATGCCTGGCACTCCTTTACAGGGAAGCTGGGTGGCTGTCCTGTGCTTAAGAAAACAGCTACCATTACTGAGAATGTCAAGGTCTTCCTCCAGCGTCCTGAGGAGTCACTTTAGTATTTTGATAGATGGAGAAAGAAGTTGGACAACTTTTCTTAAACAGAAAGGATATTTTTAAATTT